>NW_016828021.1:1381872-1493760 GCF_001698545.2 Rhinopithecus bieti
AAAAAAAAAAAAAAAAAAAAAAAAAACAAATTCAGGGACCTTCTGCTTCAGCAAAATTTCTAGGGGTCCAGTGGTATGGGGGCTGTTGAGATATTCCTTCTAAGGTGAAGGACAAATTGCTGCATTTGGCCCCTCCTACAACCAAGAAAGAGGCACAATACCTAGTGGGCCTATTTGGATTTTGGAGGTAACACATTCCTCATTTGGATTTGTTACTCCTGCCCATTTATTGAGTGACCCAAAAGACTGCCAGTTTTGAGTGGGGTCCAGAATAGAAGAAGGCTCTGCAACAGGTCCAGGCTGCTGTGTAAGCTGCTTTGCCACTTGGGACACATGACCCAGCAGAAACAATGCTGCTTGAGGTGTCAGTGGCAGGTAGGGATGCTCTTTGGAGCCTTTGGCAGGCCCCCATAGGTGAATCGCAGTGGAGGCCTCTAGGATTTTGGAGCAAGACCCTGCCATCTTCTGCAGATAACTACTCTCCTTTTGAGAGACAGTTCTTGGCCTGTTACTGGGCTTTTGTGGAAACTGAACGTTTGACTATAGATCATCAAGTCATCATGCGACCTAAACTGCTTATTATGATCTGGATGCTTTCTGATCTATCTGACCATAAAGTGGGCCATGCACAGCAGCATTCCATCATCAAATGGAAGTGGTAGATATGTAATGGGGTTTGAGCAGGTCCTGAAGCACAAGTAAGTTACATGGGGAAGGGGCTCAAATGCCCATTGTCTCCACTTCTGCCACCCTGTCTTCTCTTCCCCAGCCTGTGCCAATGGTCTCATGGGGAGTTCTCCATGATCAGTTGGCAGAGGAAGAGAAGACCAGAGCCTGGTTCACAGGTGGTTCTGCACTATATGCAGGCACCACCTGAAATGGACAGCTGTAGCACTATAGCCCCTTTCTAGGACATCCCTGAAGGACAGCAGTGAAGGGAAATCTTCCCAGTGGGCAGAACTTAAGCAGTGCACCTGGTTGTGCACTTTGCATGGAAGGAGAAATGGCCAGATGTGCAATTATATATTGATTCATGGGCTGTAGCCAATGGTTTGGGTGGATGGTCAAGGACTTGGAAGATGCATGATTAGAAAATTTGTGACAAAGAAATTTGGGGAGGAGGTATGTGGATGGACCTTTCTGAGTGGTCAAAAACTGGGGAGATATTTGTATTCCATTTGAGTGCTCACCAACAGGTGACGTCAGCAGAGGAGAATTTTAATAATCAAGTGGATAGGATTCTGTGGATACCACTCAGCCTCTTTCCCCAGCCACCCCTGTCACTGCCCAATGGGCCCACGAACAAAGTGGCCATGGTGGCAGTGATGGAGGTTACACATGGGCTTAACAACATGAACTTCCACTCACCAAGGCTGACCTGGTTACGGCCACTGCTGAGTGCCCAATTTGCCAGCAGCATAGACCAATACTGAGCCATCGATATGGCACCATTACTTGCAGTGATCAGCCAGGTACCTGGTGGCAGATTGATTATATTGGACGTCTCCCATGATGGAAAGGGCAGAGGTTTGTCTTCACTGGAAAAGACACTTACTCCAGATATGGGTTTGCATATCCTATACACAATGCTTCTGTCAAGACTACTATCCATGTGCTCATGGAATGCCTTATCCACTGTCATAGTATTCCATACAGCATTGCCTCTGACCAAGGCACTCACTTTACAGCTAAAGGAGTGTGGCAGTGGGCTCATACTCATGGAATTTACTGGTCTGACCATGTTCCCCATCATCCTGAAGCAGCTGGATTGATAGATCAATGAAATGGCCTTTTGAAGTCACAATTACAGTGCCAGTGAGGTGACAAGACTTTGCAAGGCTGGGGCAAAGTTCTCCAGAAGGCCGTGTATTCTCTGAATCAGTGCCCAATGTATGGCACTGCTTCTCCCATAGCCAGAATTNTGCTGAGTGCCCAATTTGCCAGCAGCATAGACCAATACTGAGCCATCGATATGGCACCATTACTTGCAGTGATCAGCCAGGTACCTGGTGGCAGATTGATTATATTGGACGTCTCCCATGATGGAAAGGGCAGAGGTTTGTCTTCACTGGAAAAGACACTTACTCCAGATATGGGTTTGCATATCCTATACACAATGCTTCTGTCAAGACTACTATCCATGTGCTCATGGAATGCCTTATCCACTGTCATAGTATTCCATACAGCATTGCCTCTGACCAAGGCACTCACTTTACAGCTAAAGGAGTGTGGCAGTGGGCTCATACTCATGGAATTTACTGGTCTGACCATGTTCCCCATCATCCTGAAGCAGCTGGATTGATAGATCAATGAAATGGCCTTTTGAAGTCACAATTACAGTGCCAGTGAGGTGACAAGACTTTGCAAGGCTGGGGCAAAGTTCTCCAGAAGGCCGTGTATTCTCTGAATCAGTGCCCAATGTATGGCACTGCTTCTCCCATAGCCAGAATTCACGGGTTCAGGAATCAAGGGGTGGAAGTGGAAGTGGCACCACTCACCATTACCCCTAGTGATCCGCTAGCAAAATTTTTCCTTCCTGTTCCCACAACATTATGTTCTGCCGGCCTAGAGGTCTTCATTCCAGAGGGAGGAATGCTGCCACCAGGAGACACAACAACATTTGTATTAAACTGGAAATTAAGATTGCCACCTGAACACTTTAAGCTCCTCCCTACCTTTAAGTCAACAGGCTAAGAAGAGAGCTACAGTGTTGGCTGGGGTGATTGACCCAGGTTCTCAAGATGAAATCAGTCTACTACTCCACAGTGGAGGTAAGGAAGAGTATGCACAGAATACAGGAGATCCACTGGGCATCTCTTAGTATTACCATGTCCTCTGATTAAGGCCAATGGGAAACTACAACAGCCTAATCCAGGCAGGACTACAAATGACCCAGACCCTTCAGGAATGAAGGTTTGGGTCACTCCACCAGAAAAAAAAACCATGAGCTACTGAGATGCTTGCTGAAGGCAAAGGGAATGCAGAATATGTATTATAAGAAGGTGATCATTAATACCAGCTACCACTACGTGACCATCTCTAGAAACGAGGACTGTAATTGTCATGAGTATTCCCTTCTCCTTTCGTTAAAAACATGTTTGTGCATGTATAGACTTGTACTGAGAAAATATCTTCATTTTATTTCCTTTCTCCTTTATCACGTGACATAAGATTTATTGACTTTACATAAGCATTTAAGTATTGTTAACTTTATGCAATGGTGTTTGAGTAGGGTATTGGTGCATTTGCTGTTGTATGAAGGATAGTAGTATTATGTTAGGGGTAATTATGACCTTATTATTGTCTTTATTTGAAGATTATGTATGATCTTAGGAGATGTGTATGGGTTCAAGTTGACAAAGGGTGGACTTGAAATGGTTAATAGTGAATGTCAACTTGATTAGATTGAAGGATGTAAAGCATTGATTCTAGGTGTGTCTGTGAGGGTGTTGCCAAGGGAGATTCACATTTGAGTCAGTGGGCTGGGAAAGGCAAACCCACCCTTAATCTGGTGGGCACAATCTAATCAGCTGCCAGCGCAGCTTGAATATAAGCAGGCAGAAAAGAGTGAAAAAGAGACTGGCCTAGCCTCCCAGCCTACATCTTTCTCCCTTGTGGGATGCTTCCTGCCCTCAAACATCGTACTCCCAGTTCTTCAGTTTTGGAACTCGAACTGGCTCGCCCTGCTCCTCAGCCTGCAGACGGCCTATTGTGGGACTTTGTGATCATGTGAGTTAATACTTAATAAACTCCCGTGTGTGTGTGTGCGCGTGTGTGGTGTGTGTGTATAGGATCTTTTGTAATAACAGCTTAGCTATGTGGACACATATATTCTACTATTTGCAGTTATAAGCAAGGAATTTTTTCTCATCCTCTTTCTTCTCTTTTTCCTGCTCCTCCTCTTCATCCTTTTCTTGAATGATATTAATTCAGAATTTTCACTATTCCCTACTAGCCTTCCTACTCAGATAATCTAAATTAATGAGGTTTTCTCTGCTTAAGCAAAAACAAATTAAATTCCCTTTGTAGCTTGAATAAGAATAGTTGAATTTGAATTTAAAAGGTATCTAAGGATTTTTTATGTTTCCTAAACAAAGCTAATGTGATGTAGTTGTTCTTTTGTAATAGTGGGAAGCAAAAAACATGGGATGTATATCTTACCTTGGTTAGTGAAACCTGCAGGCAGATTTTATCTGTTTATTGGGATTAGTATAGAAGACTGGATAACAGTATTTAATACTTATTTCTTTCATTGTCAGATGAACTTTTTCTTTAATCATATCTAGTTTGAGATGAGAAACTGCTGACCGTGGAGTGTTATACATACACACGTTGTTCAAACTTGAAAATTATACAAGAAACAAAACTAGCACAAATGCTATGATTCACTGTAGAAAAGGATAGTTATAATGATACTTTTCTTAACTTTCTTTGGGGGTTGCAGTTGGCTATGAGATATGTGTTAACTTGCTAAGTTCAGATCTCTCCTGCCCCCGAAAGGTTGACATCTCCCAACAAACTTAATGTGCGAGAAGGATCCTGCCCTGGCAATGTCTAACATCACACAGCTTTCCACTTTTTTCTCTCATACCCAGTCTCTACTAGTGTTTCCGAGTAGCAAGGAGCATGAGCAAACTTTCTCTGCTCTTGAAAATCTAGCTCAAGGGTGGCAAAAACACCACCCTTGGTTCTCACATCACCACTTCCTGAAACCACTTTCATGGCTGACATTACTAATCAGTGGCCACAGTATCTCTCTGAGCCTGGACATGGCTTCACAAGTCACAAAAATGTGTTCTTGTCAGCCACAGCTGATTGATCACAGTTGTTTCTGAATGTGAAACCTATTTTCCAGTTCCAATCTACTTGGTGAAAAAGGTGTGCATTTAGGAGGATATGTCTGGTTCACAAATTTTCTTACGCAATAAGATGCTACTAACATGCATTGTTTAGTCCAATTTCAGGACCACAAGTAGGTAGCTTCTCTGTCAGCTCCAAAAAAACAAACAAAGGAAAAAATGTGTGCCATGTTAAAACTTAATCAATCGTTGGTAGCATTCCTACATTAAGCCTACAAATATAGGAGAACATAGTTACTTCTCAATCTGGATCCAGAACACTTCAATACCAGTTATTCCCATGCCTTTCTTTTTTGTGTACCCAGTATTTAACCAATACATATTTGAATGGATAAATGAATGCTCATGTGTAACAGTTGAAGTAGTATTTTTGAATATGTTCTAAATAGAATTTCAAAATTTGGAGAGAAATTAGAAGCACCTATTCCAATGATTTACAAGACAGGGTGCATAGTTTTAAAAAAGTATGGTAAATAGTATAAAATTTTTTACTTCAAAAAGCAAAAGTAGCTATTTAGTAATGTATACAGGAAAGATCTTGTTACTGGGGAAGTGTGGAGGTACCACTTCTTGAGTGTGAAGACACATATGCAGAGGAGGGGAATAGAGGCATAAGATTCTACTGTTTCCAAAAGTGGGATATGTGTTATAAAATGTTAAGAAATGCTCATCACTTGACAGATAAACAAATTGACCTAAGAGGTTAACAGACATCTCTAAGATCACACCACTGCTCTGTGGCAGAGCATGGGCTAGTACCTTGTTTCCCGACTTTGTGTTCAGTGAGGCCAGCAAGAGAGATGGCAACAGGGTGTTTTAGAGTATAGTGCATTCGCGATTTTGGAGTATGACAAGACCAACAGACCAGGAGATGATCGCCATTGCAAAGATAGATTCAGGTGGGTGCCACTCCATGCCATGTGGGCCACATGGGGAAGCATCAGGGTAGGTCACAAGACAGAACAGAGCAGGGAATTATGGGCAAGAGCTTCCATTGTGGTTTTTATGGGAAGGGATGGGAAAGGCAAAGAAGCAGACCTAGAATTGGCCAGTTTGAATCATTTCCATGAACTCTGGGGGATAGAGGTTGTCCCTACTTGTATAGTACTGTCCTTGGAGTGGTTGGGGCAGGTGGATAGTGGCCAGGAATGTAAGAGTCCAATAAGATAGCTGGCTAGAAGGGTAAAGTCTGGATTGGCTAGTTTATATTGAAAAGTAAACTCATGGGAGGAGGACTCCTCCCAAAGAGTGGGGAGGGGCGATGGGGAAGGCAGGGAACCAAGGCAAGGTGACTCAAACATACTACCAGGTTGCCCAGGACAAGGCATGTCCAACATATGCCTATAGGACAAATGTGAAAACATCAAGTTACAGAAGCTAGATGTGTGTTGACTACACTAGGATTCATGGTTCAGAGAAGACAAGCTATTAGTTGGCCCAAGAAGGTAGAGAGGGAGAAGGGATGTGGGGAGGGGGATTGAGGTGTACCTGTTTAATGGGTCCAAGTTTCCTTGAAGGTTATGAAAATGTTCTGGAATTAGACAGTGGTTATGGTTGCACATTCCTGTGAATATACTAAAACCCACTGAATTGTACATTTTAAGGTGATAAATGTTATGTTTTGTGAAATTTTTCTTATTAAAAAGTTGGAGAAAAGAAAGTAGAGAGAAACAAGATACATTGCTTTAGGTTGGAGAATAGCTGCTTTAAGGTAAGGAGAAGATTTCCCTACAAACTTCTAGCTAGAATGGGCTGCTGCAGAGTAGAGCCAAAGTAGGAAGCCAGGTTGGAAACAAGTGTTAGAGATGAAGAGGGCAAGTTGGAAGGGAAATCAGACTTTGGGTGGGGGTTGATGGGGTTAAGTTTGTTCCTGAGCTATGGGTGTGAATGTTGGGGATACAGCAAAGTTTAAGTTAGGAAGGAGAGGGGAAAGAAATGTTCAACTTTATTACAATGGTAATGAGACCAGAAACAGGAATAGTGTTTTCATTCATGTTTCCCCAAGGACGACTCTTGACTAATAGACTGTTTCTTCATTTGTCAAAAATCAAGTAAACTTTGTCTGAAGATGAAATATTGTTATGATAACACAATGATATTCTATTTCATAAACACTAGTTACATTTGTGTTTGTTGGTTTTTCTTTTTGGCCATGAGATCATACTAGAATTTCATCAATAAGGATGTTGGTTTCATTTAATGATTAGGCCTTTGCATTTAACTGAAAATGCTAGGCTAACCTAGTTTAGTTATTTCATTGAGTTGTGTTCAATAGTGGTGTGCTATGAGCCACCAGTTAAAATATAAATTAGCTAGCAATATTGACGTCTTTTTCTATTCTGGCAACACACTTGCTTGCCCACACATGCACAAGCACTCATGTATGCATCAGTGCACGCACATGTGCAAAAACAAAACTAAAAGCATTTATCAAAATCAACTAAACAATCGGTTTCCAAATACCATTCCACAAAATAGTGCTTGTGCAAAGCATGACATTCATCCACAGGTATTTATGGTTAAGTGAGAAAAATCAGGACAACTGTTTGAGCCTTCCATAAACCTAAAAGTACTTAGTTTAAAGAAGTGCCCCTTATTCTGAATTAATGTACTTTATTATTTTTATTATTAAAATTACATTTCTTTTATAAATTTAAAGATTTAGATCCCAACATTGTTTATTCAAATTTTGATGAAAGATTCCTGGCTTATGAAATCCTCCACTTGGTTAATGCAACATCTTAAAAATATGTGTAATTCTACATAGAGCCTAGGAGTTATCCTACAGAGAAGAAACCCTTGTGAGAACTTTTAGTTAATAACAGTTGTTTGCCTGCCTTAGTTGTTTAAGACACCAAGCACAGATAGAACACAGGGTTTCGAGTTAGAAGGGTAGATCACTTACCATGTAACCTTAGACAAATAATTTCAGGTTTTTGAATCTCAGTTTCCTTATCTAGAAAATGGAAGTAAAAATGCCCATCTCAGAGGGTTGGAGTGAAAATTAATGACAGAAAAATATAGAAAACACTATTTCCACACTTGGCAACACTTGATGACTGTTGCTATTTTCTCTTCAGTTGTGTTTGTACCATAATGTTTTCTTTCAAACGATAGTTGTCTTATCTCTGTCAAAAATAACTCTATTATTCACCATCATATCTTGGTTAGAGGTTGTAAAGTCCAAACGACATTTTATTATAGTGTTTAAAAAGGTATAAGACGTCAAACTTCATTTTCAGTGATAAAAGATAAAGCTTTAAAATAGAGTTTCATAAGGGGAAAGGCTAATAGTTATTTTTCTTTTAAAACATGTTAATGGAACATTTATAAGTCTGCGGATTTTTCTGCAAGATCTACACAAGTTCTCAATCACACCAGGCTCTATAATGTTGTGGTCAAGAACACAGATGCTGGAGACAGACTGAGTTCTAATTCTATGCTCTCCATTCACACCTTATAACCGTGAGCAAGGTATTTAACCCCTCTTTTCCTCATCTATAAAAAGGCACTAAATAACATCCCTTGTTGCAGACAGTTGCAAGGATAAATGCATTAATACATGTCAAAGGACCTGTGCCTGTTTCAGGCTAACATTCAATAAATGTTACCTCTTCTTGTGCCACAGATGCTGATTTTTTTCTTGGACTGTCTTTCTAATCCAGCTATGGGTAGCTTCAACCCACAAATTTTCCAGTATTTTTCTTATTTGTTTCCTGTTTGACTTATCCATTGAAACATAAGAAAGCAGCCCAAAAAAGCAGCATAAAACAAAAGGCATTTTGTTATGTCCACAGATTTTGTGGGTCAAGAAGTGAACAGGACTCAAGGGGAATTGCGTGTCTCATCTCTGCTACATGATATCTGGGGACTCAGCTGACAAGACTCCAACAGAGAGTGGTAACTCAATGACTTGGGGCTAGAATCATTTGGAGGCTTCTTCAACTCACAAGTCTGATGCCTTGACTGGAATGACTCAAAGACTTGGCTCAGCTGGGACTGTTGACCACAGCGCCTACATGTAGCCTTTCCATGTGGCTTGGGTTTCTTTCCCTATGGTGGCTGGTTCCTCAGCGGGAGCAACCCCAGAGTGAGTGTTCCAAAAAGCCAGACAGAAGCTGCAAGGCCCTTGATGACCTGGCCTCGGAAGTCAGGGAGCATTCTACCATACTTTGCTGCTCCAAGCAATCATGAGCCCTCTCTGATTCAAGGGGAGGGGAGGTAGACTCCACTCTGGATGGGAGAAGTGTCAAAGATTTCAGATTTTTTTTTCTTCTTTTTAAAAACTTTCCTTCTATACAGCTATCTCCATTTTATCTAAAGCACTTGTTCTCCAAGTTTTCCTGATTACTGGTCCCTAATCTTCCTCAAGCTCTGTATAACTTTGATAAACTCTCAACCCTAAAATCTGAACTCTAATCATCCCTCTGGTAACCTTTGCTGCTCTTCACACAGCCCAGATGACATTCCCTCTCACTGCCCACTCCACAAACCCCACCTCACATCCTCTTTCTTTGCACCAGCTCTACCTGCCTACAGAAGAGCCATTAGGTAGGATAATATTTGTATAATACTAACCAGAATTTCCCTCCATATTATAACTTCCTCCTTGGTCTATCCACAACTTTGTGAAGCTCACATTATTCTTTTTTATGGACTTAGAGAAGGAATGTGCCTTCAGACAGTAGGAAACAGAGGCATCTCCTCTGAAAAAAGTAGAAAAAACAGCAAAGCACAAATATTTGGTCACAAAGATTCCCCCAAGAAACTTCAGAACAAGTTCCCAGTTAGGGGAGAAGAAAAGGTTCGAGAGAGAATAATGAGAACAGAAATATTGGTGGGTAGCAGAGAGATGAGCTCTGTGCACTATGACTTAGGTCAAAGCTTAGGGAGATGGTTAAAATCCCAAATAGTTTTAAGGGACCTGAGAGCAGAAAGGACCTGAGGCTGTTCCTGGGTAAGTCCCTGGAGAAGCAGCAATACTCTGAAAAAAAAAAATGACTGTATTTAGGTAGGATGGGGCCTTAGCAGCCTAACCACCCACTTAGAAAGACCTGGAATTAAAGAAGGAAACAGCCAATCATGAAAAGACCTTGCAGAGGGAGTCGAGAAAGACTCCTATGGGCTTTTCACCAAGGATCAAAGAGAATGACATTGTGGACCAAATGCCTTGCTCCCTCAATGTTCTTTTCAATAAACTCCCCTGAAACATAAAATTCATGGAAAAGGAAAGAGAAGCCCAAATTACAAAGATTAACCTTCCATCTCCTTAATAAGAGGTGGTAGGTTCTAATTTTAGAAAAATAAAGTAAAAAAAGCACACCTAACTGTGTACTGTGTGATTTAGGGTCACATATATTTAATGTTTCATACTGATAGAGGTTTCCAGAGAGAGGTGGGTGCATACAATGGAATAAATAGTATATGGCATTGGCTTCATTATCAATTCTAATTTCTGTTGTCTTGAAATTATATTATATATTAGATCCTTGTTAAATGCATTGAAAGGGACTAAGAAAGCTGTTAGGTAAATGGAAATTGTTGCAAATGGGAGTTGCCATTCATTCATTTAAAACAGTGAGCACCTACTATATGTCAAACATTGTGTTAGATGTTGGAGTTACAGAAACGAAAAGGACATATTCTTTGCCCTTGAAAATGAAGCTCACATTCAAACAGCTTTAGAACAGACATGATTTATTTGTCTCACAGACTTGGTCTTAGGTTCATAGCTAGACACATGCCAATGTATGGGAAATCTGGTCAGTTTGGAAAAAGTACACTCTTAGAGTTCTTCATTCAAACACATAATGATTCCTGTGGCAATTCCCTCCTTCTGTGAGTTGGTCAACAGACAAAAGAGAAAGCTTTGAAACACATACACATGTATCCATGCACACCATCTCTATATTCTGGAATACAGCATGTTGCCACTGCATAATATGTTTAGACAAAAACCATTTACTTTATAGTGATCTTTGTTCACATGAGATCTCCAGTAATAAATAGTATTGCCATTTTCTTCTTTTTTTGATGTCAGTATAAGATACTCATTTAGAAAATGCACTGGATATAATGTCACCTTAATTACGGTATGGGAAAGTGTGATGAAAACAAATTCACATATCTAGCTTTAGGCTTTAATGCCACTAGTCTCATCTGTTTATTCCAATGAATTACATTCTGGCACCCACGAAAATCACATAACAAATGCGTAACTAATGCGACATTCACACAAAACATTACATTAGTTCCATACGATCAGCTCTATTCCAGTGAACACCAAACCAAATCACGGTATTGTAATGTGAGTTGTGATTTAATATCCTCATTTGTAAGTAGTTTTGTCTGAAGCTGGCATGTTGTTTACACCACTCATGGTGGTTTCAAAGACATAGTATATGCACACTTTATTTGGCTTGGCTACCTCTGTCCACCGACCCCACATGGACACAACCCTAAATAATATATCAAATAATATTATTATTTTACTACTAAATATGTTCTCAACCATCTTCCTACCAGCTGCCAAGTTACAGGCAGGCATCAGTTGACTTTTTTCAAAAACTCAAAAATCCCTATCATGTTTTAGGGTTTGGAGAACTAAAAATTAGGAGGAAAACAGATTATAATTCCAGCCCAGGGAAATTTAACAGCTGTGTACTACTATTATAAAGTGAGGTTAAAATGATTCCATGAGCAAAAGTCCAGTCTATTTTGAGGCAAGACATTCTTTCTGCCTGAAGTCTTTTCCTCCCACTCTGTATGGCTGGCTCACTGGCATCCTGTAGGCCTCGGCTCAGTTGTTAGCTCCTAAGAAGGCCTCTGACTCCCGTATTTAGAGCAGGTCCCTCTGTATCAGTTACTCTCTATCACATCACTCTTTGCGGCCATGTCAACTAGCTGCCTGCTCTCCCTTTTTCCTTAGCAATCGAATTGCTACCTAATTTCTAGGTGAGCCTATGGCCAACCAGAATGATGTCTTCCTATTCCAGCTTTCCCTGAAGCCAGGAACTACATTCTTACTACTGGGACAAAACACTAATTATCCTTATAGGGAGGGATATGGCCCTCTTCTCACCTTTGTCCTCTATGCAGGTGTAATGGCTGGAGGCCAAGCAACCATCTTTGGTCTGTGAGCTGGAAAGCATATGTTGAGAATGATGAACAAATCTGGACCTTTGACGAATTCATGAAGCTGCCTTATGCATACTTGAAGAACCTACTTCTGACCTCCTCTAATATGAGAAAGAGAGAAATAAACTTTCTAAGCCACAATTAACATTCAACATATATAGTAACTGCTCCAGCATAAAAACTTGTTCCAACCAAACAAAATAGGGCACTGGTCAATCAGAATTGATGCCAGTGTTAAAAAATTGTAGCTGCCCCTATATATAGGCTGAATCACAACACAGGCTTGGTTAAAGCCAAATGATTTTGAATCTTCTGTCACTTGCAGCTAAACCTAATCCTATGAAGTATATTTCATTTTCTTTATAACCCCGGTTGTAGTCTGTGATTATCTTTTCATTGTTTTACTTGTTCATTATCTTTCTCTCCCCTTAAAATCTAATCTCTATGAGGGCAGAGACTCCTCTGGGGTTTGCTGCTGGAACATTGCTCTGTTGAATGTTAAAAGAATGAATGAACTATTTCTTTAATTTTTTATTGCGAGATATAATATTTTGGGAATTGCAGATCTGGAGGAGTGAAAAGAATTCTATTTGGAGAACTAGGGTTGGCAGTGGAATTGACAAAAGTTTTTTTTTTTTTTTCTCCCAGACTCAAAAAAAAAAAAAAAAAAATGATGAAATTAGTGGTAGATAAAAATTCATTTCTAGCTTCTAACAAGGAATCACAAACAATGGAGGACATATAAAGAGAGTAGCAGCTTTATTAATAATACTTTCCTACTCCATTCGTGATCTTTTGATGACAACCCTACCGGAGACACTCTTTATCAGGCACTAAAGCAATTTAGATGCTGTCACATGCCTTTCTTGATATATACGTATTAGACATAAAGCAGTTTTCTGTTCTTTAGCTTATTTTAGTATATAATTAAAACTCTGACTGTCTGCTACTAAGCAACGGAGCATGGCAGAGGTTGATCACATCCTATCACAAAGATAGAAAGAGGAAAAATAATAAAAATAATCATACACATTCCTGTAATCAGTCTTCAGATCTTAATTATGTTTTAACTCCTTTGTTATGCCAAAGGCAATGCCTATTGGTGTTTAAAGGACACTCTCACTTTTCTGCCTAAGTTCAATCTAGTTCTTTAATTTGGATCCTAGTCTATTTATGAAATTCTTCGGAGGGCATTTAAGGTCATAAGGGGTGATAGAAAACTGAGATAGGACTCAGAGGTTTAAGATCCATTCAGCCTTCAAACTGGTTTGCTGTGTCCAGGGGTGCAGCCAAATTATCTCCTCTGAGGTACAGAGCCTGTTGTGGGGTGCATGCAAGACTGGAGGAGGATAAGTGAAGAAGGAGGCAGGGTTTGCAACGTTGGTGGGTAAGCAAGTGCATACATACACAAAACAGCCCTCTACCACCTTCCTATGTGTCTTAAGGTCTGACCTCTGAAGCTTCAATTGTATATTTCACTCTGATTCCAAAGATGCTTTTCATCAGAATCTTAATTTTTACATTAATGGTATTTCTTTAGAATTGTTGAAGTGTACCTGTTTTGGAGAATAAGCTTAGGGATAATAACTCATGCTTCTGTTCTGGCCCCCACCTTCTTCAACTTCCAAAAAGACTTCAAAATATAAGTCACATTTACTCATTCATTCATTCCCTCAACCATTAATTTCCAAGCCCCTATTTTGTACCATTCTATGTTCTAGGGCTCATATTGTTACTCACACAATGGGTGGGTTTCATTGCTTGGCAGGTGATAGTTCGATGACCACAACCAAGAAGGATTTATTAAAAAGATATTATGACTATTACTTGCAACAGGTAAGGAAGGCACTGGGCCTAGTTCCCAAAGCAGTAGCTGTCCAAACAAAGGTGAAAACAGGGCTTTTCTTGGGCTAGTTAGCTGAGTCATTGTACGTAGAGCTGGCATCACCGCAGCGTGTGTGTAGTTGCCAATTGTGCTTCCACATATATCACATGGATAGAAAATATCCAATAAGCTCCTCCCTGGGCAGGGTTTTTAGTACGGCAATGAGGGGAGTTCACCAAAGTTCACGTCTAACTCAGGCATCTCTGGATCCAACCCATTCTTGCTATTCTAGGGTGAACTTCTTCCTGGACCATTCATGAAACAATAAGAACTCAAGATGCAACAATTACAAATAGGTACTTTTTCCCAGTGTACACTCCGAAACCCAGGGAACTTGTTTACATAATGGTGAACACATTCAGTACCTTTGCCCTTGTGGAGCTTCCATTCTACAGTGAAAGACAGCCAGTAAGTAAGAGGGGCTCTTTACAAATAGGAATGGATTATTAGTGCATATTGAACTCTCGCTATGCTAGACTTATGGTCAATTCATGGTGCTATTTACTCCTCTCACCAACCAATGAAAGAGGTACGGAGGCTGTACAGGGGTAGCGCATTGCCTGGGTTTGCATCCTGCCTCTGCCCCTTATGTGTAATCTTAAGCAAGTTCCTGAATCTTTACTTGCCTCGGTTTCTTTATGTCTAAAATGAGGATCCTACTTCATATAGGGTTGTTGGGAGAATCATGCATTTGCAGCTCTCACAGCAGTGCTCAGCATTTTGTTCAATTTTCCAGATAAATAAATTGAGGCATAGACAGATTAAATAACTTGTCCGAATCCATTCAGCTAATAAAAGGTGGGAACCAAAATTCCAACCCCACTCTCTGACTGTATCACGTGTGCCCTTACCCACGATTCGGCTTTGCTCTTCCAGCAAAGTCTCTCTACCTCTTGGAGGATCAGTTTCTCCATCTGCAATCCGGGCATAAATTGCCTCCCTCCCTCCCAGTCTGTTGTGAGACTGAACCATGAGAAGGTATTTAAAAGTGCTTTGAAAACTGTAAAGCACCACAGAAAATGTAAGTGTCTATTATTGTTATATTTGTATTTTTATATTTACCACTTTAATTTGAGTCTGATGAGTTGTGTTTGCATATTTGTCATATAAGGTTTTCTGTTTAAACTGTCATGGTTCATACAGAACCTGTTAGCCAGCCTGGGAGCCTCTGTAGTGCTTCCTTAGTCCTTCCTTAAATTTTTGTTAGTCAACCCACTTTTTTTTTTTTTTTTTTTTTTTTTTTTTTTTTTTTTTTTTTTTTTTTTTTTGAGACAGAGTCTGCTCTGCTGCTTTTTGGCTGCCGGAGGTTAGTGGCGTGCGGCGTCTTGCGCTCACTGCAACCTGCACCTCCTGCGGGGTCCAGCCATCTCTCCTGCCTCAGGCTCTTCCGAGGTAGCTGGGACTACAGGGCGTCCGCCCACCACCACCCGGCTAATTTTTTGCTATTTTTAGTAGAGGAACGGGGGTTTCACCTTTGTTTAGCCAGCGGATGGTCTTGATCTCCTGCACTTTTCGTGATCCACCCGCCTAGGCCTCCCAAAGTGCTGGGATTACAGGTATGAGCCACTGCATCAACCCACTTTTTTAAGATGATCCCTGTCAGTTCTCCTCTAAGCAGAAGAGGAAACACAGAAGATAGGAACCGAAACCATCTACAGTTTTGGATACTTGTTAAACGTTCTGTGAAAGTTTTAGTTGTTTGGGCAGATGGTGAAAGCACTTCAAAATCCTGGGGACAGAATTCAACATGAATCAGCCCAGGTAAACGGGAGTTCATTGAAACAATAAAGGGGAATTTCAGCAAATCTGGAGAAGCCAAGCATTTAAGCATGCCTTAAGGAAACCAAGTTATGGGCCCAGAACCCTTTCTCCTTGCTAGCAGGAGCGACCTCCAGCAGGTTTCAGGTAACATAAAAGTGGCTAATGCTGTCATGTCACTTGGGGAAAGATTTCATTCTGGAGAAGTCATGTGCCTCCACAAAAGGAAACGATGTAACTTCTTTAACTCATTTCAAAGGATTCTGTTTTGACCCAGATTTATATTGATCAACACAAGTCCTTATTAATATACAGCATAAGATAAGGTATTTAATGTCTCTTTTTTCAGAGTTGTGGTACTGCACCACCCAAAGATTTCTAACTATGTGAGATTTTTGAGAGCCCAGACCCAGAAGACTTTCTTTGGGGCGACATAAAAAAGGATGCTGATCACTCCCCAGTTAAGGTCATACAAGGAAATAGAAATAATCTGGAATTAGGGAGGCCAGTCAAAACTGTGCTAAAATGATTAGCTAGCTATATAAGGAAAAATTCAAAAGTACTATTTATCTGCAGATGTCTATGCGTTTGAATAGAGAGATATTCTGAGCCACTCCACTCACAGAGAGACTGATAACTACTTTAAAAAGTAATCTGTGGGTTGCTACATTTAGGAAGGTCCTTAATAAATATTATGGATGACAATATAACTGATGCTTAAATATCTGTAATATGATGTTGAGGGCAGAAAAAAAATCAGAGTTGGATATACTGCATTGAAAATAAAATTCCACCCAAAATCTCAAAAACAGAGAAATTGTACAGAGGCAGGTGGGCAAGAGGAGCAAATTCTTAAGAATACAAGGTGGCCTGCTTCATTGTTCTTTCTCAGACTTTTATAATCTTCCTTGGTATTAAAAAACTAAAGCTGACATGGCCTCTTGTCTCTGTCCCCGACTCAACACTTGAACTAGATATATGTTATTCTGCTTCTTGCAGAAGTCAACTGACACGTGTGCTTATTTATATGCAAAGATCCTCAATTGGCTGGCCCAGAAAGAGACAGCATGTGCAGAAAAGATTGAGAGAGATCCCAAATTGGACACAGAGATAATGCAATTGGTTGTCATTTATCAATGAATCAGCTCCTCAGGAATGAGATGTCTGTCCTTGTCCTGATCAGCTATGATAGTGATAGAACCACCTTGCAAGACTTTTTGTTTCTTTAATCAATAAAGAAGTTGTGAGTTGGGCACCCTTTCCATAATTTCTCCATTTTTGGTAATTTGGGTGGAATTTTATTTCTCATGCAGTGTTTCTAACTCTGATTTTCTCTCTCTCAATTTCACATTACAGATAGTTAGGCATCAGTTATACTACAATCACCACTAATATTTATTAAGGACCTTCTTAAATGGGGCAATGTATAGATTACTTTTTAAAGTAGTTATTAGTCTCTTTGTGAGTGGAGTGGCCCAGAATCTTATACACCCAAAGATGCTCTCTTATCAATGACCAGCCAGGAACACCCTCAGGTTGACACCTTGAAAAAAGAATTTACATCTGAATCTGTGTTTTATGCTTTCAGTCAACCTACCAACTTTGTGGTACCACTATACTTAAAATACTACAAGGAACAACATAATCTGTGCCCTCAAGGAGTTTTAATCTAGAGTGAATCATGACATATATAAGATTTTAACATTTTCTCCAAGCCCAGCTGTGAAATGAATAACTAAATTGGCTCCTCGAAACAAACAAAAAAAAATTGCCTTTAAAATATCTTCTGTTAGCATTGCATGCAAAAGTTTTAACTACTCTCTTCCTAACTAACTCTTTTCTGGCGAGGTTATGCTTTAGCTGCCGCCACTCAGGAAAGCATTATAATTGTAGCACTAGCTTAGCCAAAAGGCCATGTTTTTGCTTTAGGGTAAACTTGTTAAAATTGGGAACTCAGCCAGGGTCATGCATCTGAGAACACTGTGAAAGCATCTTAGGGTTGTTCATCTAGCTACGGTCTAATTAATTTTCAAATGGACGAAGTAGCTTCTTGGGCCATATAACAAGCATTTTCATTCATTTAAGTGAAGCTGGATTTGGCTCAAAGCAGGGTCATGAGAAATTTTAATGGCTCCTTCTCTTCTTTGTGTGTCCTCAGGAGAGCTTGCTTGATGTCAACAATGCAAGATTTGTGCTCCGGGCAATTGGAGTAGAATCAGCTTCCTGAGAGCCAAGTTCTTTGACTTCCCCTAGAAGGAAAGGGTATGGAACCGAGCATATGGGAAGGCTCTCTAGGCCCTTTTACATTATTGGATTTAGCTACGCTCACATAATGAAATTGTTGAGATTGTTTAAACCTTCTGCAGGGACTTCTGTTAGCAGAAAAGAAACTTGTACTAAAGCCATAAGAAGATTGTATTATAGATATAATGGAATCTTTTTTATCTTTTGCCTGGTTTTCTGCACAGGACTGACATATTTTTCTGGGCATGAAGCCAAAGGTCTATTTAATTTCTACTTAAAATTTCCCATGGTCACTAATACTCTCCCCCTAGATAGCTGCTTTATAAATGAATAAATAAAGACAAAGCCACTAGAAAGGTTGTGAATCCTTGTAAGCTTTTTTTTTTTTTAAGGTGGCTATTTTGCACTCCAATAACATCTATAAAAAGCATGTTCCTGAATCTTTAGGACAATGCTTCACTGATATCACTCAAACTTGAGTAAAATACTGAACTTTGTCCTAAGACCACAGCCATGATTGAATAAGACTTGAGTATAAAAATGCAGGTTTACTTGGATCAGATGCATTCTCATGAACATATGAGGTTATATCACTCCTATTTTACTGCACTTAGGATTTTAAGTGGTAGTAATTGTTTTCAATTTAAAACAGACTTATTTTATTTTTTCTAGGAGATTTTGCCAATTAGGTGACAGGTTTTTTGTTTGTTTTGTTTGTCTTTTGTTTTGAGAGAGAGAGAGCAAGACTGAGAGAGAGAATGAAGTGGGGGAGAGAACCCAGATGTTAGAAACTGGCCCAAGCAGTCAGCTTCTCATAAAGGACCATCCTGACAGTTTGACTGTAAAAAAAGGCACCCCGTTGAGTACTACATGTTCCAGGAAATGGCTGGCCACGGAAAACCTTCTGTTTCTAGCATTCATTTCCAGAATGTCCTCCAAACTGCTTGTTTGCTCCCTCCCAGTCAACCAAAGGTGGTCAAATGTACCTGAAGATCAATTAGAAAATCATCCTGGCTTCCAGAAATCTCACCTTTATAGAACCCTCAGCAGTCAAAGGCTGTCTCAGCCTATCCTTTTTCATTCTATAAAAATCACTCTCCTCTCTAACACCCGGGAACCCTGCTGAAATGAAAGTGACAGCAGATGGGTTCCCTTGCCATCAATTTATGAATAAACAGCCTTTGTTCATTTTGTCTCGAACTTAGTTTTGTCTTTGACAGATGTAACCGTGGCTTAAAACAAGACCTTGCTTGTAGAAGAAGTATTTACTTATTCAACAAATATCTACTGAGTACCTACTAAGTGCCAAGCACTATTCTCAGCACTGAGACATAAGATATGTAATTTGTCATTGCTGACTCACTTCTTGTGAATCCAAGAACTCCGTAAATAGTAGTCATTTATTATTAACAATCCTTACTGAGATAAAAACCTGCTTTTTATAGTTTACAGAGAAGTAGCTTTTCTTTTATAAGTGTAAATGCAACTAAATAGTTCAACATGATATCATAGCTTACTTGTGATACGGGAGTACTGGGAAGAGGAGAGCGTGGTCCCTTTAAATGATACGGAAGTGGGGAAAGGAAGTGAGGGGTAGAGGAAAGCGGATCCCTGGCTAGGGCTCCACCCCCATGGATCTAGGTGAGGACAGGAACTCCTGCTTTTCTGCCCAAATGTTGCATTTTCCGAGCCCACCCTTTCCAGTCACGCCCCCATCCTGGGCCTATAAAAACCGCCCCGCCACGCCCTAGCGGGCAGACACCCGCTAGACGTCGTGAGGAACGCATCCTCGGAGAAGACACAGATGGCTGGTCATCGAGAGCCCGATGGGGGAAGAGCACGCGGACAGGCATCGGCAGGCCATTGACCAGCGGGACAAGGTGGAGTTTGGCTGGGGCAGTGGGAGGAGAGCTGGGGCTGCTGAGCTGCCTTACTCCAGGGGAAAACCATCTCCGTCTCACTCCCCCATCACCAGAGAGCTACTTCTACTCAATATAACTTTGCACTCATTCTCTAAGCCACTTGTGACCAATTTTTCTGGTACACCAAGCCAAGATATCCAGGGATACAGAAAGCCCTCTGTCCTTGCGATAAGGTAGAGGGTCCAACTGAGGTGACTAACACGAGCTGTCTATAGAGGGCAAACTAAGAGAGCACCCAGTAACACACGCCCACTGGGACTTCAGGAACACACAAGTCCACTGGGGCTTAAGGAGCTGTAAACAGTCACCCCTAGACACTGCCGTGGGGTCGGAGCCCCACAGCCTGCCTGTCGGTATGCTCCTCTAGAGGTCTGAGCAGTGGGGCGCTGAAGAAATGAGCCACACTCCCATCATACGCCCTGTGAGGGGGACAAGAGAACCTGTCCCTTTTCACTTGTGATAGAGATAAAGTTATTATTGTTGTAATTTTAACTTCTAGAACTATAATATAATGGTACAATGGTATATATTGACAATATTTCTCTTTCACCCACATTTTGTATCTGTTCAAGATTAAATGAAAAGGATATTCTCAAAAAGCTAGCAAAACCAAAAGCAAGACGTTATGCCAAATATAAACATATTTCTGTTTAGCAAATAGCAGGAGTGTATAAAACATTCCATTTCTCGTTTCACATAACAGAATGTTCTATGCTTACTGTATTAGTTAACAAATTCAAGTCTGTTTATTTTGTTTGAAATTCCACTTCATCCATAAATTACAGCATTACACAATAACACCAGAAGGACAATATCACCATTGTTTGCTTTTACAATCATCTCAGCCCGCAAAATGCTTCCCATTGTCAGCTTGCTGTCATCAAGCTATTGTTGTTTTCCTCTTTCTGGGGTCTTGTATTAATATCATTCAAATTATTTAGACACTCAACAGTGTTTTTGCTATCAGTGCAAACCTCTGAAGAGCTGGAGCCCCAGCGTGATGACGAAATAACCCTTGACTATTTATCTTTCCATAAGTCATTATTTCCCGAGGCCCTGGAGAAGCTGTGTTGCCATGTGTGCACTGCAGAGACGGGGAGCTTCTCCTGCTGGAGCTGGTTTGTTCCATTGGACAATGAGCACTTTTCTGCTTGGCTCTCTGTATGGGTGCATACACAATGAGGCGGTTTAGGGAAGAGAGATGATGTGGTGGGTCATTGATAACAACAATCCCCAAACTTCTTAAAGAATTTTTGAGGCACCTAAAATGTGTTGTCTTTATGAATGATCCTTAACCCTTTTAATTGCATAAAACTTCAGGCACTTGAAAAACATTAAAAGATGAAAAGTAAGTCTCTCTAGTGCAATACATAGTGTTAGTCATTGGAAATACAGAAAGGAATGGGCCCTGAGGACCTAATGGGAGATACAATGTTAAGGTTGTTTCTAGTGTTTGTTGTTGTTGTTGTTGTTTTAAGAATATGTTCTACATGTATATATGTAATATGTATTCTCTCCCATTTTTTAAAAACACAAATGGTGATTTACTATGCATACACTTTTTGTTTTTGCATTATTCTTTTAACAGTGTGTAGAGGATGCATTTTCTACTGTATAGCGTTCTTTCCCCCTTAAATAGCACTCTGATTTTATTTTGGGGGAATCACGACTTTCTAATTTTGTATACTCCTTTTGGGAATGTAAAGCAGGTCCCCTGTCCTCAGGTAGCCAATGGGTAGGTATGCAACCCAGCTTATTTCTCCTTAGACCAAATCTCAGCCAGATCCAGAGATACTCAGGATCAGAACAATATTTGAAAGGCATTGCCAGAATTCAGACAAGATGATGGAGCAATACCTGATGCCCAGTGGTCTAGGGTAACTGTTTCCTGTTCTGCTCTCCAGGCTCCTGTCCATTCTGTGGATCAACTCATATTGCTCCAATTCATTTTGTTTTGCTTGCATAAGCCAGAATTAACTTCTGTTGCTTGTAAACAAAGAGAGTTAACCAAAGACATACAGTATATCAGAGTATAGAGACCTACTTTACTCTTGGTCAATGCCTGCATGAGTCTTCTATATATGGATGTATCACAGTTTATTTAACCAGGCCTTTGTAAGTGGACATTTAAGTCTAGTGTTCTGTAAATAAAAGTTCAGAATATACGTCTATATACAGTATGTATTCTTGCATATCCACCTTTGCACAGATATGTGAATGTGTTCTGGGGAAATACATTTGTAGAAATGGAACTGCTGGGTCAAAGAATTAGTAGATTTTTAGTAACATCAAACAGCGTTGAAGGCCCCCATATGAGAATAACGACTACTGATAGAAGAAATAACTAATTAAAAAATTAATGACAGCTTATTCATAATAACTTCTTATTGTCACTGAGTGAAAAGGTAATTCTCAGTGAATTTATGAAAAGTGACTAATATTAAATTTAGAAAACTCAGAGAATATATAAAAACACAAAAGCCAACCATCAAGTCACTTATAATTCTCTCACCAACAGTGGTAGAATTACATTTAGTCATCATCATTATTCTTATATCCAGTTTTATAGTTATTTTTGAAGAGGATTATTATCCACTATCAACTCTGTCATAGCTGGAAGTAGAGGCTACTAACATGTATTTCTTAAACTCCAAGTACTGTTTATGGATTTTCTACTTAACTTTTTGTTTTTGATTACTAATTTAATTGCTAGAGGTCAGAGAACATACTCTGTATGGTTCCAACCTCTTGAAATTTATTAGGAGTTACTTCATGGCCTATTATCAACTGTGGCTACATTTTACATGTGCCTGTGAAGAATGTGCATTATCTAGTTTGGGACAGTATTCTATGTACTTGCTTTGAATTGGGTTTGCTAGTTGTATCCTTCAAATCTTTTACATCTATACTGATTTTGTTCGGTTGGCCTGACAGTAGCAGAGAAATAGATGTTAAAATACTCTACTATGATTGTGGATTTACCTACTTCTTGTTATAACTATGTTAATTTTTGATTCATGTATTTTGAGGTTATGTTGTTAGGTGCATACAAATTTAGAATTGCTACATTTTCCTAGTGAGTAAATATTTGTTATTTATTTGCCCCTGTTTACTCCAGTAGTACTTTTGACTGAAAATATATTTTGTTTTATTTCACAGTTTCCATTTTGTTACTTTATATTGCATATATTTTCCTCTTTTAAAATATTTTGCCTTCAACCATTATACTTATGCCTTTTAAACAGTCTAGAGTGTTTTGTTTTGTTTTGTTTTTAAATCCAGTTGGATAGTCTTTGTCATTTAAATGGAGCATTTAGTACATTTATAGTTAATGTAATTATTGATATATTAGAGTGTCTCCTATCTATCTAGCCTATCCTCTCTTCTTTTCTTTTCTGTGTTTTGGATAAATTATATTAAAGAGTTTTATTATCTCACGTTTTCTCTAGGAGTTTGAAAGTTTTACTTATATTATTTTGGTATTTACATGGCTATTAAATCTATCTTTGACATATCAAAGTCTAATATTAGGACTTTTAACTTTATTATGAACATTAGTGATAGCCACTTTAATGCTATTTATTCCCTACTGATTAATATGACATTGTGTATTTTAATTTTATATATTACAGAAGCCAGTAAGACATTAGTATTATTGTTTCGTACATTCAGTATTCATTTTGAGACATTACATATTTACCATTTTTTTTTGCTCTTTACTCTTTTTTTTAATCTCTGTTCTTTCATCTGGGATAATCTTCCTTCTGCTTAAAGAATACTTTTTAATATATTTTTTAGTAAGTATCTGGTGACAAATTATTTCAGTCTTTTAGAATGAAAATGTCTTTATTTTGGCTTCATTGGGAATTAATTTTTTTAATTTGCCAGTTTGACAGGTGATAATGGTATTATACTGCTTTAATTTGCATATATTTTAAATATTTACTATCTTTTTTCTTTCTTCTCTTGGGTACTTAATTTTTTACAAAGTTAAAAGCATCTTTTTTCTTTCTGTTTCTTTTGTCTTTTTGCAGGAGAGGAGGAGAGGCTAAATTGTTTATATAACTGGGGTTAAAATACTATTATGATTTTGGTAACTTATCATGTGTTCATGCACACACACAGACATGAGACACCTGTCTAAGAGCTGCCTATGGCTAGTAAGTTAGCTCTTTATGTGGGCAAACATTTTGTTAACACCACCAAGACATGTGAAACATTCTGTACAGTTATTTTGATTTCTTGGGACAAACTTTTTATTTCTGATGAAGCCTATCAGTTCAGAAGGATGTCTTGGTACCATAAAAAGACATCAGAAAAATTACAAATTATATTCAATATGTACTTTATTATTCTGTAGGTACAATAATGAAAGAAAACCTGGGTGACAGTCAACTTATAGAGCTAAAAGGGATCCTAGAGACAACATAGCTACTAACACCTAGGATTTCTTACAGCTTAAAAGAGGTACAGATCAGTTCTATCTTCTAAGACTTCCAAAATGTTAGAAACAAAGAAATACCTAAACCAGCTTATAATATTTAGAACATTTTTTAAAGTTTGAAAATTTCAAATTAAAATTTAGTTAGCATACAAAATACAATGCAACATAATTACATTGGTCACAAGTTATAGCTTTTAAAAACAAATTATAACACCACATTACACAGGCAGTGAGTTCAGATAATGAGACACAAATTTAAAGTTTTGTGGAGAACGTTATCTATTATCCATCCTTGAGTATCTTTCTCTGATTACATATAAAACAATACATAAGGTTCATGTTTCAGCATCTACACCTAAGGCTGTAAAATCCTAGGCCAAATGACCCTCTTAGCCACTTTTATTCATTTGACTGATGACAAAATGGAAGCCCAGAGGGTGAACTGCTTTATCCAGCATTGTTTCACTGAGTGGCAGAGCCCGGGCTGGAGCCAGAACTCTGAATCCTAGACCAGTGTTTTCTCATCTGTGTGCATTCTCTCTCTTTCCTACAATGTTTCAGTAAGAGGAGCTCTTTGTGTTGAAATTTCATTGAAGGGAAGAGGTAATCCTGGGCCAACAGAAATTCACTCCTTCAGTGAAATATTTTATTTTAAAAGTTACCTGAAAGTCTATGGTCATTCTCTTATCCCTCCTGCCCTTGTTTGAGTTATATATTGATGAATAACAGAGCACCCCAAAACTTAGTGGCTTAAAAAGATAATAATTTATTATTATTCACAGTACTTACATTAGGAATGCTGGTAGAGCTTATCTGGGCAGTTCTTCTGTTCCATATGGGGTGGGCTGGGCTGGGAGCTACAAGAAGATGCTACTTGCTTGTCCCACATTGCATCTCTGAACTTCACCATGTGTCCTTCTTTCTCCATGTGGTGTTTCATCATTTAGTATTCTGGCCCAAGCTTTTTTAGAGCGTGGCATCTGGCTTTCTACATTCAAAGTGGAAGCTCTTAAAGGCCTCTTGAAGACCTTGACCAGAACTGGCAGAGTGTCACCCCCACCATATTCCATCAGCCAAAGCAGGTCACAGGCAGAACTAGATTCAGAAAAAGGGGCAGAACATTTACCTATTGGTGGCTGGAATGACATGCAGGTACAGGGTGGGAAGGAATGGAGGGAAGTCATCTTTGGATACTATTCACCACTCTCCCTTAGCACGTACTTGGTATTTCTTTTCTGAAGACCAGAACACATTGCTTCTTTCAAACTTGTTTTTATTTTAAAGCATAAATTAGAACATGAGTTGCACATATGCTTACCCACTTGGTCCTTTCCTTATTGACTAAAGATAGAACAGACTTGTTCTAAACAGGCTTCAGTTAATGCAAAGTATGTAGGCCACCCCTATAGAAACTTGCTTCATAATCAAGAATTCATGTAATGTTTTAGTTTTTTCTTTTGCTTCAGCCCTCCTGCTATTAGCCAATAAAAGAATTATAGTTTTAATAACTAGTTGACACAGCTGATTTTATCGATTTTAATAAATAATCAAACATGCCTAAAAGCAAAAACATCAAACAAATGATTTAAATCCCTAAAACCTTGCCTGTGCTAATCATGAAACTCAGTTAAATGACTAAGATAAAAACAGATTAGTGTCATTAGGCAAAAAAAGAACATGCACCAATTACAGAATATAAGTCTTATCAGTTTGCGTAATGAAAACCTGAAATGCTAGATGAGCAGCTGTGCTCTCACACATTTGTGGAGTGTTTCAGACTCTTATTTTAAATGGTCATCCAAGGGAAACCAATAACCACAGCATAAGAAAGAGGAAGGGAACGTGCATTAAGGGCCTGCCCTTCCCTCATGGCGTTCTGTCCTTTTGTATTTTTCCTGAGCCTTATAAAGTTTGGCGAAGCTGGATACTAAGACTCACAGATGAAGTAAGTAGTCCAAGGACCTGCAGCTAATGACAGGTCGAAGTAGGATTTGTACCCAGGTCTTAGTGGTTAACCAAGTCCATGTGATTTCCACCACTCCTACTTCTCAAAAAGGAATACAACCATAGTTTATCAGGAACAGTGCTCCTTGGGTCTACCCTAAGACCTGTCCTGTTTATTGCCAAACCTTCGCCATACATAGCATGGAGGGGAAGATGGATGCTATTTTCACTGATGTCATTCTTGTGTCTTAGGGTTCCTGTTAAACCACCCCAACTCCCTGTTAATAACCTATTTGTAATTTCAGCATATTGTAATCTCTTTGCCGTAATTGTCTCTGGAGAGGTGTATGTGCCATTGTATTCGTTAGTTCTCATGCTGCTATAAAGAACTGGGTAATTCTTTACTGCTGCCCTAGACTGGGTAATTTGTAAAGGAAAGAGGTTTAATTGACTCACAGTTCTGCATTGCTGGGGAGGCCTCAGGAAACTTACAATCATGGCAGAAGGCAAAGGAGAAGCAGGCATCTTCTTCACAGGGCTTCAGGATGGAGTGAATGCAAATACGGGAAATGCCAGTCGCTTATAAAACCATCAGATCTCGGGAGACTCACTCACTATCATGAGAACAGCATGGGGAAACTGCCCCATGATTCAGTTACCTTCACCTGGTTCCAACCTTGACACCTGGGGATTATACGGATTACAATTCAAGGTGATAGCGAAACCACATCAGCCGTATACTGCCCCGGTTTTTATAGTTTGGGGTATTACTCAAGGGTTCTTCACCTTTTTATACCCTTTTATTTTAATTACTATAGACACATAATAGTTCTACATATTTCTGAGGTACATGCTATCGTCTATTTTTTTTTTTGTAAAGTTTATTGGGACACCATGACTTTCATTTATTTATGTATTGTCTATGGCTGCCTCTAAAGAAATAAAAAAAGCAAAAACAAAAAGTCTTCCACTTTCTTATGCAGAGTAATGCAGTTTTCCTTAGCTCTCCCTTAAAACTCCATTCCAGGTCTCCTTTGAATTCCAAAGATTTGGTCAAAGCTTTGAAAATACCTATTGTTAGGACAAATGATATTCTTAAATGTAGGGCCCTTCTTCTCAGCCCTAATATGTGAGTAAGGAGAGTTTGTTTTTTTTATTCGTCTTTCAGAATGTATAATTTAAAGCCAACTTTGACCCATGACTGCTTTCATTTAGTCCAAGATTTAAGAGAGTGAAGAGACTCCATAATTGTATGTGAGACTGAAATAAAGAGTTTACTTTTTTTTTTTCCACTATGGAAGTGAAGTCAGTTGGTTAAGAAATGTCTGAAAACTGTGGGTATTTCAGTTCCATTTCTCTGATATTGTAGCAAAGAAAACAAAGATTGGCAAAATTCTATAATGCCATTCAAACATAGCCTGGGAGGGAATCCAAGAACACAGGCTCTAAAACAAATAAATCACTTGCTATTATGAAGTATGGAAAGCACAGTGATCTCAGACCTAAAGAAGGAAATAATCACTGCTCATACTGTGTTTGAAAACACAAGTATTAAAGAGAGAACTGTGTAAACTTACTCTGGAAGTTTCAGATGCAGCAAATACCCAGAGATGAATGTATCTGACAATCAGAAATGGCAATGCTGTGAGTTAAAGGTGATAATGACCTTTAGGCCAGAAGAAAAAGGAATAATGGTGTGAATGGTCTCAACCCCTTTCTCTAGCTCCCTCTTGGACTCAGCAGGAGAACCTTCTGGTTCCAATCCATGATCCGGAGCTGGAGGAGAGAGATGTGACTCAAAACTGAAATCATGAAGCTTGAAGTTATTTTCAAGCAGTAGTGTCTGTTGGGCCCTGGGGAAGGTATATGGGAATCAAAATAATGGCTCCTCAAAGATGTCCGCATCTTAATCCTTGGAACCTCTGAGTATATTACCTTTACAAGGGAAAGGGGACTTTGTAGATGTGATTAAGAATCTTGAGATGGGAAGTGTTTTTTTGTTTTGTTTTTTTGTTTTTGTTTTTTGGATTATCCAGGTGGACTCAATGTCATTACAGGGTCCTTATGCGGGAAAGAGGAAGCCACAAGGGTCAGAGTCAAAGGAAGACTTGAAGATACTACACTGCGGACTTTAAAGATGAAGGAAGGGGCGAAAGCCAAGAATGCAAGAAGCCTCTAGAAGCTAGAGAAGGCAAGGAAACAGATTTTCCCCTAAAGCCTCCAGAAGGAACACAGCCTTGCTGACCCACTGCAATGTCTGACATCTAGATGTGTAAGGTAATACATTTATGTTTTTCTAAGGCACTAAATTTGTGGTGATTTGTTACATCAGCCATAGAAAACTAATATAACTACTTGCCCCTTTTTATTCTACTACCAAGAAGGGTCTTTGACATGACCCAGTGAAATCAGAAGACATGAATTGGGCCAGACTGTAGATGGTGCAACTTTGAGTGTGATGTAGACAATGGTGAGGCTTTGCTGTGGCAAAGTTTTCTGTTTCTTACCTTTGGTTGTCAATGGGAAGTTCTCGTACATAGATAGGATGGTATAAGGGTCTTGGGGCCTCTTCTACTTTACAAGGAAGCACTGTTCTTCCTTTTTATCTACCCTAAAAGGCTAAGGAAAGAAGAAAACTATGATCAATAATCTACTACCAAGTTTGTAGACTCTGGAGCAAGATCATCTAGTTTTGAGACATACTTGCTGTGTCATTTTAAGCAAAGTTAATTTTGGTTTTCCCATTTTTGAGAAAAGGATAAAATTAACTACCTGTTCCATTATTTAGGTAAAACACTTGAGCAGTTTCTGGCATATAATAAATGTGATCATGATAATGATGATGTTGATGATAATGATGATTTTAGGTTCCTAATTTGTCTAGGTTTTGACTCTGCCTTTGTTATTTTTAGGTTTGTAGTCTTGCATAATTTTTTAAAGTCTGAATGAGTTTCTTTTTTAAAAAAATTATAAACTAGAAGCAATAATAGTAGCCTCCTCAAAGGTTGTTATGAGGAGTAAAATCATACATTTAAAGCATTTGGCACATAGTAAGTGCTCAGTAACAGTCAGTCATGTTGCTTTATGAATTGTAGTCAGTGGAGCTCCAGGCAAAGGAGGCCAGTACGTGAGCCTCCCTAGGATGTAATTCTTCTTCATCTTCTTTCATTCAGCTTCTCCTTCTCTTTCCTTCAGGATAGTAAGACTGAAAGTCTCAGAAAGGCACTGTTACATTCTTATTCCACAACCATGCAACTCAAAACTGGGGTCCTCAGCAGTGAGCGAGGGGCGAGAGAAGACACTGTATAAACATGGCACATCCTTCTGGAAAGTCAACTTTACTCAAAGGTAAATAATTTAACATATTTTCTTTTAANTCCCTAGGATGTAATTCTTCTTCATCTTCTTTCATTCAGCTTCTCCTTCTCTTTCCTTCAGGATAGTAAGACTGAAAGTCTCAGAAAGGCACTGTTACATTCTTATTCCACAACCATGCAACTCAAAACTGGGGTCCTCAGCAGTGAGCGAGGGGCGAGAGAAGACACTGTATAAACATGGCACATCCTTCTGGAAAGTCAACTTTACTCAAAGGTAAATAATTTAACATATTTTTCTTTTTAAAACACACATGGATGTATTATGAAGGAGAATGCAAATTTTGCATGAATTTTTAAGAATAGGAGTGGATTATTCAGCCACTTTCTTATTGCAGCTTTAGAAACCCAGCTCAAACTAGCTGAAACAGAAAAGACACTACTGCGCCTGTAAGTTGAAACTTTGGAGGGATATGTTTCAGAGTTGTGGCTAGATCCAAGGGCTCTCTCGAAAACCCTCTGTGAAAAAAAAAAAAAAAATGCTTCCTCAAGTCCAGAAACCAGAAGCTCAGGAAATTCTTGCTTGGTTCCTCTTATTAGAGGCAGAGATGGGTCAAAGACCTACAGGGTAGAGTTTGAACACTGTCATCAGGACTCTTTACTTTGCCATCTTCCAAGTCTGTTCTCCTCAGTATTGGTTTCATTTACAAGAAGGCCATCTCTGCCCTTATGGCAATGATGGTCTTTACTCCAGGCTTAAGACCCTTACTATCTACTATTTCCAAAGTGGAGAGAGAACTTCCCACACCTAGTGACCTGTGACACAGGATTTTATCCTGAGGACAGAGGGAATTCAATTGGCTAACATAATCTGCCTTCCAATGGTGTAAGAATGTCTGGACTCTTTCCTTCACCAACCCCCAAGACTTGGAGGCATCTAAAAGATAAATAAAACTTGCTGACTGACTGAAGGAGGAAGAGGGGATTTCAGACAAAATCAACCCTGTTCACTAGGAGGAGACTTCAGAGAAGTTGTCTGCTTCTGGAGAGCATAGTCCCCGATTCCTCAAGACATACATTTATTCTTTTATTCAATGTATTTGCCTGCAGTCAAAACAAAACCATTACTGTTAGCCAAGTTCACATGTTTCAACCAAATCCATATGTATCGGATCTGTTCTGTAGGTTATGGGTGAGCATGAACATATAAAAGAGGCACTTGCCTGTATCTGTCTACTCCATGGAGTTTGAAAAGGGGCCACTTATGGAGAATGTCTTTAGGGACAGAACCAATCACTCTGTCTTTCCTCCAACTCTCAAAGTAACTTCTGGCTTTAATCCTCAAGTGTCTACATTGGAGTTTAAGAAAAATGTTTTTCATAGAATTCAGGTGTTTGATATTGTATGAGTTATCCATCTTTGTATATATCTCAAGACTTGTGGTGTTAGTTAAAGATTCAGAGTTCTGTGTCCTGAACAAGCTTCATACCAGTATTACTAAGGATGATTATGGGATTTTAAAATTCTTTCCTTAAATAGATTTTATGACCTTAGGTTACCAAGTCAACATAAATTAAGACAAAATGAGCAAATTTAGATGTAAAACCATCTTGGGGGCGGGTGTGGTGGCTCACGCCTGTAATCCCAGCACTTTGGGGGGCCGAGGTGGGCAGATCACGAGGTCAGGAGATTGAGACCATCCTGGCTAACATGGTGAAAGCCCATCTTTACTAAAAAATGAGAAATTAGCCGGGTGTGGTGGCGGGCGCCTGTAGTCCCAGCTACTTGGGAGGTTGAGGCAGGAGAATGGTGTGAACCTGGGAGGCGGAGCTTGCAGTGAGCCAAGATCATGCCGCTGCACCCTAGCCTGGGTGACAGAGCGAGACTCCGTCTCAACAAAAAACAAAAACAAAAACAAAAAAATCTTGGCACTTTCCTCAGCATTCTGGGGAAATGTTCTGTGATTTTAAAAAAAGTACTGGATGGCCAGAAGTGCTGTTCTTAGGAATTAATATTCCATATTAACACATTCAAGGCTCTGAGAAGTCTTGCAGTAAGGAACTCCATTTGGCTTTGTTTGACAGCCTTTCTCACACTTATTGACAGCTCGGATAACAACTGTTAAAATTTGGTGTAATGTGAGTTCTCTGAATACTCTCTGTGAAGAAATGCTTCTTCAAGTCCAGAACCCAGAAGCTCAGGAAATTCTTGCTTGGCTCTATTTTCATAGGCAGAAACGATCCAAAGGCCATAAAGGTAGAGTTAAAAATGCACTTGTGCATCACAGCCAGAGAAATGATGGTGTTCCTGCAGCATATGAGGGACTGGGCTGAGCACCAATTGCAAATATGTGATTAGCCAAATCCCCAGGTGAATCTTGCAGAAAAGAATACTAAATATGGATATAAAAGTCATGTTTATTCCCTTTTATTCTTTCCTTTAACCCTCTCTATCTCCTCAATTATTTTTCCACAATCAAGAGCTAAGAGATTAAAACAGGAAGCAAAAATTCAACAGGAATGTGGGTCTTCAGCCACCCTAGACAAAAGAGGACAATTTTTGACCTCTCCTAGGAAATGACCAAAGGAGATGAAATTATCCAAATGCTCTGGATTTGCACTGATTTTCTTCTATTAGTCTGCCCACCAATATGGAGACTGTGGCATCTGTGGTAGTGGCAGATGAGTTAATAGAGCCAGGCCTGGCTGCAGGCAAACTTGTCAAAGAGGTGGTGGTGTTGATTAGAGTCTTCTGCTCCCTGTACAGCATGGAACGGCAGAGCCTGCAAACTTCTCATCCTCCGTGGCTTTCATCCACACACTTCTCTTCGCCTGCTAATCATCTGATTGAGCCCACTTGGATCTTATTCCTTTCCCATTAGCTAATGAGAATTGTAACAATAATAATTAATAATGATAATAGCAGTAGCAACTACTGTTGATTGAGCGCCTTTTACAATTCAGGCGTGATGCAAAGTAAGCCCTTTATGGACATCATTCCATGTCGTCTTCCCCACAACTGTAGGAAACGTGCATCCTTATATAAACGTACCTTGTTATTTACCAATGAAGGAAGGAGATTTAGAATGTTTAAGCAAGTGTCTTAGTGCCAGAGAATGAGAAAATGGCAGAACCAAGTTCTGAAAGTGTTGGTAATGGTGAATGAAATGAAATATTAGTATTCTAGCAGAGGCCCTCTGGAGATTATGATGCCATAGCTTCAAGAAGGGAGTTAAACGTTGGAATTTTATTTTCCATGGAAAGTGACTTTAGAGCATTTCCTCTTTTCACCACATTGGTTGTTCATGGAAAACATTCCCTCTGTGTGTGTACATTCAGGGTGGGGAGGTGGGAAGAGAAGGGAGGATGTGAGACGTGAGAAAACCTTTTTCAGTAAGAGGCTACCAAAACACATTTCCTGTCATAATTAGTGTAATGAGTTCTCGTTTTCAGTTAGAATATATTTTTTCATATTAGATTTTCTTTTATTTCAGTTTGATATGTTTACTTTTCAAGAAAGAAGCCAGCATATGGCCTCTGTTTCAGCCTTGTTAACCTTTTGCTGTTTTTATAACTGTTTACCTATTTTTAGACATTTTAGTCAATGAAAATGATGAAGTTCATCCACTTATAAAATAAAACATCTGTGGCAAAATGAGGAAGTGGCAAAATGCTAAAAGAGCAGTCAAGAAAAACATAGCTTGTTTAAATAATGCCAAATGTATTTCTACTAGGCCTGATTATATTTAGTTTTTTCACTTTTCAAAACCTCTCTTTGGTCTTCTGTAATTAATTGTCTTTAAGGATCCAAATCATTTTCAGTGCAACGGCTCAAAGAATTTCTCAGATTGTGGTAATATTAACAGGGAAAAACAACCATCATCATTATATATTTTATTATTTTGGGATTGTTTTCAAGCCACCAGAGTAATTGGACTGTAGCCTGCTTCAATTAATAAGGTTTTTAAATGCATTTGTACAAATCTGTTTTTTTGGAAGGAAAAATCTTGACTTAAAAAAACTTTCTTGCAGCTGAGACTTATTGCTATGCACAGATAAAACCTGGGGCCATTTCTTTTCAATAATTATTTTCAAAGAAACCTATGAAATCTTCATCAACATTTTTAAGAAGTAGTTCTTATCAAGGGGAAGAAAGACTTTGAGATCTAAACCTGCTTAGGCACCAGAACGGAAGTGGTAGATGACAGAGTTTCACATCACCTGCTGAGTGTTAGTAGTGCTTGCTGGAAGGCAACATCTTAACGAGAAGGGCCTTTTGCTTTTTTTGCCAATTTAAATATTTTGTTCCTCCAATAATCTGTTGTCCTTGAGTTGGGGCTAGAATATACAGGGATTTCTACAAACCAATTCTCCACGGTAATTCAGGGGATTCAAATGACAACATGATATTCCCCCAACGAGCCCCCCAAATGTACATAATTTGATTTCATCAAGAAATTGTATTGTGATACTGCCAGTAGAGAAGAGAGACAACTGTCTCTCATGTTTTTTTGGTTCTTTTGCTCTTTCAGTTGGGAACATTTATGGAACTAGTTTTATTTCGTATTGCAAAATCTGTGTAGCACTCTGACTTGTATCATAAATTCCAAAGGCAATTCTAATTGACTAGATGAAATAAAGTCCCTTTGGACTTAGCATCTTATCATTTCACCATGTCTTTTTGGGTTGTTTCTCAAGAATACCATTAAATAATTCACTGATTCTGACCAAGTTTGGTGCACAGCTAAAGGGCCTAAGCCATTCTAAAAGATTCAAGTTCCATTTGGTTTGACTTTCTGATTTTGAAACAAAATATTAGCTGACACCATTTGCAAGTGGAATAGCTCTGCCATGTAAAAATTGTTTTTGTTATCATTTTATTCTGGGGATGAAGGAAAGATTGAATGGATACATTTCTTGTGAAGAAAAAGTTGGGTTGGAATTCCATGTAATTGCCCTGAATTAAGATAATGGTTAGAAGAATTGGGTCCAAATTTCCTATTAATACAGCATTCCACTAGACACTAAAACATCGCTATGACTAGAATTGCAAAATCTCAACTCATCTCATAATCTCTGCTTTGAAGTTGGCTTCTTAAAATTCATTTTAGTGAAAAGTGCAAATAATTTCAAGTCTCTAAGACTAGGAATCTTATGTTTCTTTATTTCCTTGTATTATTTCTTTTATTTAAAATATGTTTCCTTTATTTCCTGTAGTCATGAATTTCTTATTGTGTAGCTATTACTCACGCCACTGTTCAAAATTAACATCTGGGAGGCAGTGTTCACAGTAAGTAAAAATGTGAATCCCCACTCTGCTGTAACTTCTCCTCGTACTTCTCCTTGACTCAGTTAACTGTCAGTGGCTCCCATTTGTCCACTATCAGAAATTTAGCTGCATCTGCTTGTTGTTTGAAGCAAGGTATCATCTCTATTTCCAGCTCTTGCTATGTCCATTTCTTTTGTCATGTGTATGTATTCAAATAAAACTTTATTTACAAAAATAGGCCTGGGTCAAATTTGGACTGCAAGCCATAGTTTGCCAACCTGTTATTGAGTCTTACAACCTACACCATGTCCATTTCTGTCTCTGTCCTTCTGTTCATATTGAGCCTTCCTCCCAGAGTGCCCACAGTTTTTCCTTCTGCCTGTCTCCAGCTGACCTTTGTATTCAGGTTTGGTGCAGCTCTTCCTTCCTATCTTTTTCCTAACCATTGTACTCAAACTGGTCTATCCCTAATTTCACATCTGCCTCAATCAGTAACAGGTCTATGCAATTCTGCCTGGGATTGCACTCTCATTATTCTGTCTGTCTTATTTCCTCAGTTAGATTGGCAGTTCTTTGACCCAAAGAACAATGTCTCACATTTCTTTTATATTTTTACAGTAAGTAGCACAAGTCTAGACATATAGTGGAAATGGAACCATCGCATGCTTTTCACTGATACACTATGATAAAAGCATGATAGTTTCCTATGATTTTTCATTATTTATCTTCTCTGTTTTTATAAATCCACTTCTTGTAGTTGTCACAAATTAAATGTTAGGCAGACTTCTGATTGGAATAGAAACTAGTAGATGATATTAGACCAGCAGTACCTAAAAAATAATTATAAAATTAGAGATATTTGTCGACAACTCATCATATACCACCAAATGAAATGTAGGATTTGAGAAAATAAGCTGTTTGCCCAAAGACACGGAGCTAGTAAGCAGCAAAGCCTCTGATGCCAGGAGACCCCTTCCAACCACCATGCTTTGCTGCCTCTCAGCTGAATTTTGCTTCCCCCAATCTGTGGTTCTGCACAAGGTCCTTGAAAGATTCATACGTGGAAGAGGCAAAGGAAAGCATTCGAATTTTAAACCTCAACGTAGAAGACCGTTATTTAGGCTGGTTCCAAGAAAGACTTTTTGCTTTGTTTTCCAGAGATGAGAATCTAAACCAAATAATCTGTTTCCTCCTACCTTGTGCAGATCTTGGATCTTAACATTGGTAGTAAAACGAAAGGTGCAGAGGAAAAGGAGTGAGAGAGGCAGAAAACTCATTTGTTTGATTCCTTGGGGCTGTTTAGTCAATTGTGAGAAGAGGTGGAAGATGACCTAAGACTGCTGAGGTCATGAGCTTGCCCCATTCTTGCTGAAAGGGGAGAAGAAGGGACTGGAAGAGGCCTTGAGCTTCCCATAGACAACACCATTCTCTGAGATCTACACAGGTACAAAGAGCGTGTTATTTTATGATAAAATCTGTGAACTCCAGAATGTTTGCCAGTTGGCGGATGTGATAAAGTCTAAGGCATATTGTCACTTAAAAGAATCTAGAGAAAAAGGCATTTTGGAATAAATACCATAGTTTTATGTTAATGCTGAGTCTCCAGTTGTTTTATGTTTTTATATTTTTATTTTTTTTGAGATGGAGTTTCATTCTTCTCACCTAGGCTGGAGTGCAGAGGCGCAACCTTGGCTCACTGCAACTTCTCCCTTCCGGGTTCAAGCGATTCTTCTGCCTCAGCTTCCTGAGTAGCTGGGATTACAAGTGCCTGCCACCACACCCAGATAATTTTTATATTTAGTAGAGAAGGGGTTTCACCATGCTGACCAGGCTGGTCTTGAACTCTTGACCTCAGGTGATCCACCCGCCTCGGCCTCCCAAAATGCTGGGATTACAGGTGTGAGCCACCGTGCCTAGCCTGTTTTATGTTTAAGTAGCTAACAACCACCTTAAACCATAATTCCTATTCCCAGAAAGAAGTCAGAAAATAGGAAACAGAAAGATGAAGACCCTTGAACAAAATGGGAGTTTGGGGCACCAACTCCCATGCAGTCGACAATCTGAGTGTAACTTTTGACTCACTACAAACTTAACTACAATAACCTACTGCTGGCCAGAACCCTGACTGAGAACATACAGTCTGTTAATACATATTTTGTATGTTATATGTATTATATACCATATTCTTACAACAAAGTAAGCTAGAGAAAAGAAAATGTTATTAAGAAAATTGTAAGGAAAATATATTTGCTATTTGTTAAGTGGAAGTGAATCATGATATGGTCTTCATTCTCACCATCTTCATATTGAGTAGGCCGAGGAGGAGGAGAAAGAGAAGGGGTTGGTCTTGTTGTGGCAGAGATGGAAGAAAATCAGCATATAATTGACCCATGCATTTCAAACCTGTGTTGTTCAAGGGTAATGGAAATGACAAACGGTGAAATTTTCATAATTTATAAAAGTAAAAAAAGAGAAAATAATTTTGGAAAATCATTTAATGACACAATGATGTGTTTCTTATTTTATTTTGGTAAGGTGCTAATTTATTTTATGAAAGGAAATAATGTCACTGGAAAATGATATTTACTGCTGCTCTCCAGACATTGAATATATTCTGTTTTAACTTCTAAGAACAGGATTTCTGATTTCAGGAACTAGTGTTCCTGATTTAGTGTAGTTGTTAGCTAATTGAATATAAGACAGTTTGAAGGTCAGGAATTTATTTTATTCATTTTTTTCCATTCCTTCCTCCTTTCTACTTTTTCCCCCGTTTCAGTCTTTCTCACTTGTCTCTCTTTCTGCCTCTATGTTTCTTTCCCACTGAAATCAAGATTTCCTGCTGGTTAGTAAAGCTTTCCCAAATAGCAGAGGGTATTGGTTTAGATGACAGACTGCAGAAATATTGAAGACATATCAAGTCCCTGATCACCACAGACAAGTGGTCTAGACTAGGATTTTTTTTTCTGTGTCCACAACATCCTGTGGGAGGAAAATTGTTAAGATCACATAATATGATAATCTTATGGTAGCCCGAGAGATGCTGATGGAAGCTCCAAGTCTCTTTAGAGACTCATGTTGATGATCATGCAGTAAAAGGAGCCAGGGTCCTCTGAGTTTACCACACTAAGATTCTGAACCGGTTGGCAATGTCAACCTGCTTGGTGGCAATATATTAATTGGACATAATTGTGTGATGGTGCAAGCATGACATTTTATCCAATCAATCTTTTCTTTTTCTCTTAGCGTAATGAATATTGATTAAACCCAGTTAAAGAAGGATCCCCGGATGGTGGAATAAGGCAACAAATTGAATTGGGACATCATTTTAGCACTGACTCCTTGAGGCTCAGTGCTTAAAATGAGAAAGTAGGGCCGATTCTCAGACTATACTGGGAGTTTGTAAAATGGGTTCTTTAAAACCATTTTAACAAGGAAGTCTGTGACCCTGCAGATCATACTCCTATCCATGAATCAGGACATTAAGGCATTTTCATTTGCTATAATTTTCTTTGAGGTTGAATGTTTATAATGATTTATTTCAGTAGTTAGCTAAAATATTTGTGTCCGATTTAGACAAAGTAATGGGGAGGGAAGCATCCTGGACTTTGAAGAATGGAAATGGGAGAATTGAGCTTTAGGAAAAATGTATCATCAGCCATGTAGAAAGTGAGAATTTGGTATAGACTAATTAATTGTGACTCAATTTTTGTTCTAATGCCCTTGAAGACATCAGATGTTAATCTCTTTTCTCTCTTTTGGAGAATCTACTGAAAAATTTAAGTGAGCAAGAGGTGGACTCAATTAGAGTTTTCTTGAAAGCCGTGACTGAAATTTATCATCAAGCCTGTGCTAGGTTATGTCTCAATGCACCAACCCACGCATTTTAGAAACCTTCCCTCTTTGTCATCAAAATCATTTTAATGTCATGAAGAATCATTTTACTACATCGAGCAAGTTGTAAAGATGGTTATGAGGGTTGGAGTAGGTTGATAGCAACAAATACTGGTTTATTTTAGAATAACACTACCAAGGCGGATTTACGCATTTATTCCTTTACACCAAATCTATTCTTAGGCCCATTCATCCCCAGATGTTGCCATCTTAGAAGCCATACATCATCAGAGTAAGGTGCTCCTATAATGTATTGCACTAATACATTGTGCGAAGGACAGCACTGATGATAAATTTCTTAAATGATGGTGCTGTCTAAGGCTAATGACTCTAAGAGCAAATGCAAGGTAATGCGGTGATTTCTTTTCGGGCCCCAGCAAAGAATACAGAAGACATCTCAAAGCCATTTTCATTTGGGGGTAATATTGAAATAGACAGTATTTAAAAGGCCTTTGCAACATACACTTAGGCAGTATTAGGGCAAATATGAATGGCTTTGCATTTTCAGTTAAAAGCCACTTAATACTTTACCTCATCAAAGTCCCTTCCTTCCTTCCTTCCTTCCTTCCTTCCTTCCTTCCCTTCCTTCCTTCCTTCCTTCCTCCTTCTTCCTTTCCTTCCTTCTCTTCTTTCATTTCTTTTCTCTCTCTTTCTGTCTTTCTTTTCTTCTTCTTTCTTCCTTCCTTCCTTCCTTTCTTTCTTTTCTTTCTTTCTTTTCTTTCTTTTCTTTCTTTCTTTCTTCTCTTTCTTTCTTTCTTTCTTTCTTTCTTTCTTTTCTTTCTTTTTCTTCCTCTTTCTCTTCCTTCCTTCCTCCTTTTCTTTTTTTTCTTTTTCTTCTTGTTTTTCTTCTTGCATTTTAGATAGCCTAAAAACAACACCTTGTTATTTGATTAAGGAATAGCAAGTTGCAGGCCTTTACTCTCTCTCGTGGAATGATGGCGCCTTGTGCTTCTCTTGAATATGTTGTGTTTGCCTTTCAGGTCTTTCAGTCTCTTACTTTAGGCAGGAATACATTCCAAAGACCATTCACACAATTGCTCAGCCAGTAGGGATGAACTAATGGGGAGAATTGTTGGCTGCTCTGAGATCCGTTGTCCTATCAAAAGGTTTGTGGCGTGGGCTGGCAAATTCCTGTCTCATTGCCACAGTAGTTGCTGTCACATCCAGCGGCCCAGGAAATGCCCTGGTTATGCATTAGTTGCAAAAAAAATCCCTAAATTTTGAGAAATTAAGAGGAAAATGAAACATTTAATGGAAGATTTTTGGTAGAAGTCATTTCCTTTTGGGCTGTGTGGAGTATTATCTCTTTGCCTGCTAACCGCAGCAAAACAGCTGAACAGAATTCTTTCTTAGTCTGGGCGGATGAAGCCTCTCGCAAATATTTCATCTCATTCTTTCGGGTCAAATTCAAAATGAGGATGTGTCTCATGTTTTTTCCAGAGTAAAAATGGTCATCCACACAATGGGAGTTTCTCACTGATGATAATCGATAGCTAGTAAGACGCTTAAAAAATATATTTGTCATCTGCCAGCACTGTCTGAGTGCCCTTTCGATGTACATTGCCCATGAACTCAAGCAAGGCACAGTTGTTAAGCCCATTTGACAATTGAGCAAGTCTGGCTGCTTAGAGAGATTCAAGACACTTGTTCCAAGTGACTAGGAAGATCTGCGCTAATTTTGGACCATAAGAGTCCGTGTGGTCCATGAGCTAGAACCATTGATACCAGTATTTGCAGGCTCATGCTATTTTAAAATTAATTCTGTATCTTCTTCGCAATCACGACATGCAGACAGGAAGTATCAAGTCACAGGACTGCGACTTGAAAATAAATAATTTCATTGCCCACTTTCATTGCTTCTTATCAGATGATAATACACTTAACCCTTCCTTCTTTTCAACCAAGACACATACATAATAACAAAGAGTAAATTCTTTTCCTCTCTTTTGGCTAGATGTCATATCAAATTCTTAAAGTCTTTTAAAAATACCATTATGCCTAATCTATAAATATAACAAAAACACAAAGAATGAAGGACCATGTGACGAATCAATATTTACTTAAAGATATATATAAATAGTACACCTATCAAAGATATCATCATTCTCTACTGATGTTGATGATAGCATAGAATATAGTGTTTTAAACCTTTCCCATTTAGCCAGAAAGCAATAGACAATTATCTATCTATATAATAAGTATATCCCATTAATTTTGCTGGAGACATGTGCTTATGCCTGTAATACTCAATCACTTTTGAGAGAGACGCTAGAGAGGGGCCAGGAGTTTGAGGCCAGCCTGGCCAACATGGTGAAATCCCATCTCTACTAAAAATACAAAATATTAACAAGGGGTAGTGGCATGTGCCTGTAGTCCCAACTGCTTGAGAGGCTGAGGCACAAGAATCACTTGAACTTGGGAGATGGAGGTTGCAGTGAGCCGAGATCACACCAGTGCATTCCAGCCTGGATGACAGAGTGAGACCTTTTAAAAAAAAAAAAAAAAAAAAAAAGAAAAATCGCTTAATTTGTTGGTGAAAATAGCTGCTTATTGAATTAGGTCCTTTGGGGTATAATGTTAACTTCCAATAGGAAGAATTGGTTGAAATCCTTGCTCTTTACTATTTGAGTGTGGTTTGCATTAGAAATCATTTCTCTGTCCATTATCTGATAGATTCTCACTTCTATAATTGTTTTCTTGAATTCATATTTATTCCAGCTTTTCCTCCATTGTAAAGAAAAGAAGTTGAATTTCAATGATACTTTTAAATGAATTTAATTTTGATTCATACTCTATGGAATATTTGTCTTGTAAGAGTGCTAGTAAGAGAGAAATTGGCATGACAATGTAAAGCTTGGTTTGATATTTTTGCCAATAAATTTGTCCAGATGTGAATAAGAAAAGTTAAATAAATAATAAAAATAACTATGAGTGTTTAGTGTTATCAAATCAAGTGTTTATAAAGTTAAAAAAATTTAACACATTATTTATTGCCCTATTCAGATTTTCTTTTTTGTTGCTTAAGTGATTGAGAGACTGGGAACTAGCCTCTAACTTTAGTTTTCTTCTTTGTTAATTTTCTTTAAGATGGAAGGACATTGCAGGCCACCTTAAGAAGCTAGATTAAGCAACTGGTTCTGATGGGTGATCATTTTGCTTCACTTTCTACAAATATAACCAGATAGCTAAGAACAAATAGTTAATATTTTCAAAATATAACTACATCTGTTGAGTCCTGACCATATGCCACACATGCTATTAGGTAATTCTACATCATTATCTCACTTATGTCTGACATCAATATCCTGAGGTGGTTATTAATGGCCTCATTTTACAAACAAGAAAACTGAGGCTCGGGAATTTTCAATTAACTCCATAGGTCTGTAAATGGTGGAACTGAATTTTAAGCATGTGTTTGTCTAACACCAAAACCCAATTCAACAACAATGAAAATAAATAATCCAATTCAAAAATAGGCAAAGGACTTGAATAGACATTTGTCCATAGAATATATACAGATGGCCAATACACATATGAAAAGATGCTCAACTCAACATTATTAGTCATTAGGAAAATGCAAATCAACACCATAATAAGATACCACTTCACACTCATTATGTTGGCTATTTTTTTTTTAAAAAGAAAATAACAATTGTTGGCAAAGATACAGAGAAATTGGAACTCTTGTGCGTTGCTGGTGAGACGTAAAATTGTACAGCTGCTGTGAAAAACAGTTCAGCAATTTCTCCAAATGCTGAACATAGATTTACTATGTAGTCCAGCAATTCCACTCCTAGGTACATACCCAAAGGAATTAAAAACAAGGACTCAAACAGGTTCTTGTAAAAGGTTGATGGCAACATTATCCACAATAGCCAAAAGGTGGAAACAACTGTTGTCCATCAACAGAAGAATTCATAAACAAAATGCAGTATATACATGCAATAGAATATTATTTTGCCATAAAAAGGAATAAAATTCTGATACATGCTACAACATAAATGAACCTTAAAAATATTACACTAAATGAAATAAGCCAGACAAAGGACAAATGTCGTATGATTCCACTTATATGAGGTACCTGTAATAGGTAAATTCATAGACATGGAAAATAGGATAGAGATTACCAGGGTGTGAGGGAGATGGGGGGTATGAGAAGTTACTTAATGGGTACAAAGTTTCCATTTGGGATGATGAAAAATTTCTGGAAATAGAGTGATGGTTGCACAGCATTGTGAATGTACTTAGTGCCACTGAATTGTACACTTACAATTGTTAAAACAGTAAATTTTATGTTATGTATAACACGCACACAGGAGAGGGTGAAATACTTCTGGGCAAAGAAAAGACTAGGTAAGAACTGAAATGTAAAGCTAAGTATAGCCATTGCTTAAAATTGTAGTGACTATCAGTTTTAACAGATGGCAAACATCTTTGCAGGAAAAAAAAAATCCTTATTTTAGGTGTATGCCTAATTAGTGGGATTTGGTTAGCTTTTCTAAATGAAATCAACTTGGCCTTCCAAGAGAGTTCGATGATAGACATTAAAACACTGTGGACTGACAGAGTTTGAAATGGCAGAGTGGTTCTTCATGCTTAAGAATAAATACAGCCATCAGCACAGTACCAGGCTCTCGGTAAGTATGCAAAAAAGAGTTGTTGAATGGAACACCTAAAATTATAAAAAACCAACAGCTATGTAATAATTTCAAGTTAACTGTAAAGATTACTTATGAGTTGTGTTTTACACATTTTGTGTGCAATGCACATTTTTTTCCAACCATAAGTTTTATAAAATGGAAAATAATGCAAACTGGCACACTCAATCAAAGGCACTGGAATTCTATTTTTAAATTTATAGGAATTTGGGAACATGATTCTTTTAGGGATGAGAGCTGCCTAGAATTAGGATGAGGCTGTTATTTTGATCAGCCAATTAACATTTCTAGGCTGCCCCTCTGAACAGCCACTGATATTTGTATTGAATTTATGTCAGAGTACATCAAGCAAACAGGAGGAGAAGAGTACAGGAAAAAAAGATATTTTAAATTAATTTGAATAAGTCTAGAATAGAAAAAAATATAGCCACTTGCTTAAATTATTTTAAAGGTAACTTTTTATCGATTGAATTTATAGCAACAAAGATTTTATAAAAATATAATAAAGATGTCTTGAACCGTGAATTTTAAACTCCTTCAGCCTAGAGGATTTTGCTTTCTCTGTCTCCTTTACTTAGTAGTTCTTAAATTACAAAGCCTGGGAAGAAAACAACTTTACTGTAGCATTTTGATTTGAGTGAAAAGTATTTGGTCATATATTGGATAACTAGGGCTGCAGATCTTACACTTTCTATTAATGAGTTGTTATCTTTTTAATCTGCGTTCAAAATATGTGGAGTTTGATGGTTAGTACCATGCAATGGCTTAGGATAAGCTTTGTGCATTGATTGATTTAACAAACATTTGAGGAACTGTGGTAGGGGCCAGCTGCTCTACAGCAGGGTATGTTCCTCAAGAGTTCAGAGCCCGGTGCAGCGAAGACAGTGCTGAACCAACAACTACAATCAACTCTAGGAAGTGCTGCAACAGGGCTAAGCTCAGAGGACCCTGGGAGAGCTCTTCTCTTTGGACAAATAAAGGAAAGCTTCACAATGACATAGCAGATGTTTTGGGGGCCTTTCATAGTAGCCCCTCAGTCCACTTCTGTTTTCGTTGCCCAGGTGGGGGACAGTTCTGACACACTGAGAGTGTGAGCTGTGCCTCTCAGCTTGTCTGTGGAGGGCTTTCTCTGAAGCATCAAGATCTGGAAGTATAAATTGCCCACTCACTTAATACTCCTGGAGGTATCATCTGACATGAGGGACGGAAGCCAACTGACTTTAAGTAGACAATCCTGAGAAAAATTCTGCGTGGTTTTCAAAGGCCCTGACATTGTCTATAGCAATAATCTTGACAATGCAGCTTTAATTACCTTTCCTTCTTCCCTTTCTCAATCTTCCTACCTCCCTCTCCTACTTCCTATAATCATTTCCCAAGTAAATCACCTGCACTTGAACCCCTGCTTCAGGCTGGGCTTTCATGAGAATCCAAACTAAGAGAGAATGTGGCATTTCAGCTGGGGAAGAATGATGTGAAGAGGGGTTTGTTCATGGTGTATGTGGGCAGAAGGGCTGCCGTAACATCACCAAGGACCATGGGGTGTTTCTTGGTGGAAGTAAAGGTGATGAAAACATCAGAGCATGCTGACCAGTGGGACCTGGGAAGGGAGAGAGATTGGCGAAATATGCTGGGATTAGTCATGAAAAGCCATATGAGACATAGCAAGAACTTGGGACTATCTTGCAAGTAACAGCCAGCCAGATAAAATGCTTAGCAGGGATGTCATGCATGGAGGTCAGAGACCAGAGGTCAGGCAGTTAGGACACTATTGTAATAGGCCAGGTGAGAGAGGATGAACTAGGACAGGTCAGATACAAATGAGGAAGAGGAGACTACTTGGAGAGAGGTGGAAATAGTAGACTCAGTGGATTTGGGGACTGCATGGGGGCTGAAGAAAAAGGTGAAGTTGAAGTTGCCATCTAGCTTTTTAGCTTGGGAGATTGGATGAAAGATGATGTCTTTAGCTAGAAAATATGGAAAAAGGAGGATGTCAGAGGATGGGGAAGGACAGGAGAGAATTGGGCATGCAAAATCTGAACAGTTTCAGTTTGGGATATGTCCTTTGGAAGACTCCTGTGAGCTATCCCAGTAAGATTAAATAGACAGGTGATAAAACGGATCTATATTTAGGGAGAAAAAATGGAGCTAGAGATAGAAATTTGAAAGTTATTAACTTTTGTACTGGATACCACAGAATTAGATGAAATTGCCTGAGAAGAAATGGTGAAGAAGAAGGAGAGATGGAACCAAAGCTGGGCTGCCTGTTCAAGCATCACATAAGACATCGAATACAAGTTTATATTAACAAAATAATCACCTGTATTTCCAACACATTTCCTGGAATATACATTACAAAGTTGCTCGATATTGCTATTCTCTGTGTATGTGTATGAAGTTTGGCTGCCTGTAGATTTTTAAAAGGCTGTATTTAGTAAAATAATTTGATGAATATATTCATTGAAGAATGGGTTTGGCTGAATTGATTTCTTTGTGATTTTTGAACTTATATATAGATACTGCCATTGATAAGAGCCAAAAAAGGAAATGTTTAAGCCTGGAAACCATGCTGTATAAACACCCTCCAGTGGCTTGATCTGTGGGTGCTTTGAACTTAGGGCACCCCTGGAGTGCAGAGAAATGCCATTAAAACTTTTGTTCTGCCAGGCGTGGTGGCTCATGCTTATAATCCCAGCACTTTGGGAGGCCACAGTGGGCTGATCACTTGAGGTCAGGAGTTTGAGACCAGCCTGGCCAACATGGTGAAACCCCTGTCTCTACTAAAAATACAAAAATTAGCTGGGCGTGGTGGCGGCCACCTGTAATCCCAGCTACTCAGGAGGTTGAGGCAGGAGAATTGCTTGAATCTGGGAGGCAGAGGTTGCAGTGAGCCAGGATTGTACTACTGCACTCCAGCCTGGGTGACAGAGGAAGACTCCATCTCAAAAAACGGAAACACAAAAACCTTTTGTTCTATGGTGATGTACACTCTACTATTAAGAGGAAATCTTAGTTTAGAAATGTTCTATTAATTTTTTATTGCTGTGTAACAAATTACTATAAACTTAGTGGCTTATGACAGTATCAATGACCTCACAGATGTGTAGATTAGAAGTCTGAGGGGGCTTGGCTGGGTTCTCCATTCAGGGTCTCATAAAGCCCAAATTAGGGTGTTTACCTGGCTGGGATCTTACCTAGAAGTTATGTGAGGTGGGTGATTCACTTCGGGTCCATCCAGGTTATTGGCAGAATCTAGGCTGTGGTGTTGTAGGTTTGAGGTCCCTGTTTTCTTGCTGACTCTTGGCGGAGCACTGCCCTCAGGCCTATTCCTTAGAGCTGCCCACATCCTATTTCATGTGTCCCCCAGCCCTATCTTGAAGTCAGCAACAGCACACTGAGTCCTTTTCATGCTGCAAATCTATTTCTTCTACTGTCGACTAGAGAAAACACTCTACTTTTATAAGGCTCATGTGATTATACTAGGTATACCCAGATAATCTTCCTGCCTTCAGGTCAACTGATCAGTAACTTCAGTACACCTGCAAAGTCCCTTCATATCAGTATATAGATTGGTGTTTAAGTGAATAACCAGCAGCTGGGAACCCAGGGTGGCCATTTTAGAATTCTGACAATGTTATTTAGCAATTCAGCAAATGTTATGCAATGCCAGGAATACCAAAAGTGACCTGTTAGTCCCTATTAACTAGACCATCACAGCCTTTTAGCCAAACCCTCTGCAGTTTCTTTTGAATTTCCTCATTTATCTGTTCTGCTGATTATGCATTCCAAAAAATTTAGGAGGCAGGTTGGTGATAACCTTTCAACTGATGATAGCAGGAAAGGAAGAAAAGTAGGTTCTAGTCATTTTCAAACTAATTGTGTCTGAGTCACACTCATTGTGTACAAATGTGCCTTTTGATTTGTTTATATTTTCAAAATAATAATTCAGTATGACCTATTTAAAAATCCTATATCATAGATAATGTAAGTCACCAAATATATAAAGTATAACAAAGATTAAAATACAGAATTATAGTTAGAAAGTGGGAGGAGATTGGGAAAACAATATATCAAAAATAGTACCTGAAGAAAGTTAAAATACCATGTAAGTCCAAAAGTAAGCATAGATGACTGTCTTCAATGGGCTTACAGTCAGATACAATGGTTTTAATTTTTTTAAGCGAAGTGATGATTTTTTAGAGAAAAGCTTGTAAAGAAGCCAAATATATAAAACACTATAAAAGGTGAGATACTTGGGTTTGGAATAAAGGGAAGAAGCCAATAGTCCCACGTTTTCAGCTTCTTTTTTTTTTTTTTTTTTTGAGAAGGCGTCTCGCTCTGTTGCCCCGGGCTGGAGTGCAGTGGCCGGATCTCAGCTCACTGCAAGCTCCGCCTCCCGGGTTTACGCCATTCTCCTGCCTCAGCCTCCCGAGTAGCTGGGACTACAGGCGCCCGCCACCTCACCCGGCTAGTTTTTTGTATCTTTTAGTAGAGACGGGGTTTCACCGTGTTAGCCAGGATGATCTCGATCTCCTGACCTCGTGATCCGCCCCTCTGGGCCTCCCAAAGTGCTGGGATTACAGGTTTGAGCCACTGCGCCCGGCCTCAACTTTTTTATATGCCTGTTTTCTAAGGCAAAGACTCTTTGAGGTCCCTAGAGTATCGTAGATCCTAGTATGGAAACCCCTGGGTTAGAGATGGGGGCAACCGCAGTGGACATTTATAATTTCTCGGTAACCCAACATCTATCTCATGTGTCCAACAGCCTGTATTTTCTCCTGGTGAACAAGCTCTCCCCTACTCTCCACTCACATGGTTTGAAGGGGTTGATATCACTCACCTATGAAGGCTTTTGTTTTAATTAGCTCAATCATAAGTGTGTCCTCCTAACTCAGCCACAGTGATTGTTTAAAAAAGTGGGCATATAACCCAATTCTGACTAATGAAAGTTGGACCCAGGACTTTTGTTCTAGCTTTGCAGAAAATATGTTCTTATTCTTCTACTGGACAAAAAGTTGAGAGGAAACAGGTCTGCTATAGCCATCTACCACTGTGGGAGAACCTGTCTCATAATGAATTCAACCCATAGAAGAAAGCCAGAAGGAGTCAAGTCAAGAGCAAAGATACGGTGAATTGCATTTTGATGATGTCTTCTGAGCACCAGAAACCAGGATTACTCTTTAACTTTTCAGGAACATAAGCTCTTTCTGCTTGCTCTATATTAAAAAAAAAAAAAAGATATTTGCTGTGAGGAATATTCTTAAATGATACAATGGGCCGGGCGTGGTGGCTCACGCCTGTAATCCCAGCACTTTGGGAGGCGGAGGCGGCCAGATCACAAGGTCAGGAGATCGAGACCATCCTGGCTAACATGGTGAAACCCCGACTCTACTAAAAACACAAAAAGTTAGCTGGGTGTGGTGGTGGGCGCCTGTAGTCCCAGCTACTCGGGAGGCTGAAGCAGGAGAATGGCATGAACCTGGGAAGTGGAGCTTGCAGTGAGCCGAGATCGTGCCACTGCACTCCAGCCTGGGTGACAGAGCGAGACTCTGTCTTCAAAAAAAAAAAGAAAAAAAAAGATACAATGACTATAATGGAAAGTCAAATTACTTTATGCTGATTGGAGGAATCAACAAATTACTATGCAAGAGTAAAAGAAGGAAATATGATTATTTAGTGTTGGAGGGTAGGATTGTAAATAGCGTAGGATGATGATTAATATAATGTCAAAAGGTAGAGAGGAGTATAGGAGGACATTTAATAGAGGTTGAGATTAATACAAGAAGATGTGGTATGTTTAATATTTCCAATACCTGGAATGTAAGATGTGGTACAAGAATGGGAGTCTATGATATTCATGCAACCTGTAGTGAGCATCTGTTGATTTGGTTTTTTTTTTCACCCCTCCTTAAGGAAACAGCAAACCTTTTCCTTTTGATTATGGCTTTACCCAATTCTATCTGGACTGCCAGTCACACTGTCCCTCTGGTTTCAACAGCTGGCCTAAGTGGTAGTCATATGATCAAAGAAGGGTCAAGCAGGGTCCTTTTTCTAGAATGAAATATACAGAAAGATGTTAAGAAATCCCTCTCAGGGCTCTAAACTGCGTATAAGTTGAGGATGATTGGTTCATAACACAATCTCTGCCTCCCCCCTCCCAACTACTTTTATCTCCAGTGCTTATCTACACTAGAAGAGGATGAGCCCAACAGACTGAGGGCTGGGCCAAGAGATGGAGAGAGAAAAAGGAGAAATACACACAGACAAATCTGGTGATATTATCTCTGTTGACTTCACCTTGGGCTTCCCAGTTGCATGAACCACTATCCCTTAGCCCTTCTTTTCCATCTCTTAAGCTAACTTGAGTTCTGTTTCTGTCACTTGGGAAGAAGACTTCAGTGCTATGTCACTGATCATTCTTGCACCTGTGGCAGACATTACTAGTTGATTACAGCACTCTTTCCAGTTGAGCTTGAATATATATACCCTTAGATTGCTTCTCCATGTAATGCTTAGTGTAGACACTCAATTGACCTAAGGTGACATGAAAACTATTTTTAAATCTTACATGGAGAGATGAATTGTCAGATAAAGCTAATACAGTTGTTGAGCTCAACATCTGGAAAGATTTGAATGCCATACTAAGGTGTTCGATTATATTAACCTGGCACTTGCATACTGGGGATTATGACACTTATGAAAAATAAATATGGCTAAGGAAGTCTAAATCACTGGAGTGGCATTTGGCATGTAGCGAGTTTCTTATTTGTGATGGTTTTTGTTAACTCCATTCAAGAAGGGTCAAAAAACTTCTTGAGTATTGCCATGGTTTTGATATGGTTTGTCCCAACCACAACTCATGTTGACATTTGATCCCCAATGTGGCAGTGTTGTGCGATAGGGTATAATGAAAAGCATTTGGATCACAGGAGTGCATCTTTCATGAATAGATGAATGCCCTCTCTTGTGGGTGAGTTCTCATTCTCTCAGGAAAGATTATTTCCCACAAGAATGAATTGTTAAAATAATCTGGCTTCCTTTGTCTCTCTTGTTTTCTTTCTCACCATGTGATATCTTTGCACGTGCCCCCAACCTTTCCACTTTCTGCCAGGAGTTGAAGTAATCTGAAGCCCTCAACAGATGCAGCTGCCCAAGTTTGAACTTTTCAGCCACCAGAATCATAAGCCACATAAACATCTTTTCTTTATAAACTACCCAGTCTCAGGTATTTGGTTATAGCAACACTAAATATACTAAGACTGGTATCTTAACATAGTTTATACAGAAAAGCATTTTGCATCCTGGACCTCAAATACAGCATCAGAATGAAGCAACGAGGTAACTGTTATTCATTGTAAATACAGTTTTAGTAAATGCTGTAAAATTGTGATGGAAATTTAGAAGTAAATGAAATTTCCTTAAAGTATTTATTTTTAGATTAGACTCTGGGAGCCCCACAGTCAGATGAAGCCTCTATGACTCAGAAGAGATTGAATGATTAGAAACAATTTTTCAAACAGAGAGTTGAAACTGGAGTCAGAATAGCATAATTCATAATAGGAGATCATGTTGGGTGAGGCAAACACAAATAGAGGTTTGTGGCTGAGGAGCTGGGTAAAACTGAACTAGTGTGAAGTGGTTTAGGAGCTAGTCAGGAGCTAACAGGGAGTATCCTGGTCAGTTTTCTTGGAAATAGAGCCCGAGACAGGGATGTGGTTATGTTATATGTGATTTTTGAGCAACAGCTCATTATGACAAACCTCTGTGAACAGGCAGAGAGAAAAAGAAACAGAACAGGAAAAGAAAAAAGTAAAGCCTAGCCTCAGTCTGATCAATAAAAATGGGAGAAATCTTGAACCTAAACTGCACTACTGAGTACTTGACCTGCCCTAGCCCTTTGAATCTCCCCGTTAGTTATTGGCCATCAAGTAGGTTAAGCGATTTAAAACCGTTCAAAGGCCATCCAAATGGGGAGGGGCTGAGAGCAACCTACTATAATAGCTAATTTTATGTGCCAACTTAGTGGTGTTTTTGGTGAAGTTTAAATTTAAATTGGTAGACTTTAAGTAAAGCAAATTGCCCTCCACGTTGGGAGTGAGCCTCACCCAGTCAATTGAAGACTTGACTAGAATAAAAATACTGGCCTCTCCAAGCAAGAGGGAATTCTCCTACAGCCTGCCTTTGAACTTTATGTGCACCATGAGCTCTCCTGGATCTCCAGTCTGATGGCCACACTGAAGATTTTGTCTTGTCAGTCTCCATAATTGCAATTGTGTGATCCAATTCCTTATAACACATCTCTTTATACACACACACACACACACACACACACACACACACTTTCTATTGGTTTTTGTTTATCTAGTGAACTCTGACTGATATGCCTATTGGATATGCCTATTGGAAGTCTCTGTCTCAGGGGAGGTGGTTCCCATCAGCCAAGGACAAGTCTTCTGCAAAGATCACAGGTATAAGCCCTTAGCAGTGGTCTCTGCAGCAACTGGGTGCACCAGCAAGGAACAGGAATCTTGGTGGAATGCCATTCTACTTCACGGAGCATACATTTGGACAACGCTTTTATGGAGTGCTTGAAGAATGCTAGAGGAATAAACAGCATAGAATTAAATTTATTTTAGTTGCAAGTGAAGTTGATGGCCCTTCACAAATTCCTCCTCAGTATATTGTCAGTTCTTGCAAAACTCCTTTTGGTAACCATTTATTTATTAGTATGGCAACATGATATGGTGATTTCAACTTTTTGGGCTTGAAGTCAGAGACACCTGTTCAAATTCCAGCTCCCTACTTACCAGCTGAGCAACATTTGCACATGTAACTTAATTTCTGAGTTTTGAGTCCACATCTATATGATAAATATTACAATAACCACCTGAAAGATGTGTTGTGAAGATTAGAACTAAAATTGATATCATACACAGAAAGCAGATATATGTCACCTGTGAATACTAAACTCTTCTGTGCCAGACAGTGGGTTAAGCAATTTAAAATCATATGAGGCTAAATTCCCACAATTTTCTAAAGTAGATATTCAACCTGTTCCTTAATGTGGAAACTACGGTGCAGTAAGGTTAAGACATGTGCCCAAGGTCACCAGTCTGGGAAACAAAAGAGCTAACGTTTTTCTAAGTTTGTATCAGGAAGTAAAGACTGGTCATCATTCTATCCTTTGTAGAAAACAGACTGAGATACTGTTCAGCTTCTGATAAATAGAATTCTAGAAGCTTTGTGACTTGGTCATCACTCTGGAGGCGTGGGATCCTGCTCTGGGAATCTAGAATCATGAGTCAACGCTGCAGGTTTCCACCGCCCTTGGGAATGCTGCAGCAAGAGAGACGAGAAATGGGAATGTCTAGGATGCCAGGTGGGAGGGGCACTTGGCCATTGCATCTTGAATCCAATGTGTCCGGGTGAGCCTCATGCTCTTCCCACCACCTGCCAATCATGGTGGCTGAGGGAGGTGAGTAAATGGAATCCAGGGCAAAATGAGACTTCTCAACTTCATTTTTGTATGCCACAATCAGGATGCAAATCAAAGCCTCCGGGACTGAAAAGGTCATAAATGGAAAACCTGCTGCACCTCTGAGTTTTCCTAGATTTCAATGATTTGGTCTAAATCCAGAAATTGTCTCGAGACAATAAAAAGGCTGCTGAATGGTAACTGAGGAGGACTGCTAAACTCACAGAGAGCTCCTTTGACGTTACCAGGGGCATTTAATTTTCATGTTCTTGCAGTAAATTTGAAGGCAAATTATAAAAGTAAGGCTCAGTTTTGGTAAGGCTGCAATTTATGTGCATGGGGCTTCTTCTAACTAGACTTTGGGGGCCGCTGGCTAGTAAAGTTTAAAGACCTTTGCCAAAGTGTCCTATGTGGAAAGTTCCTGCATTTGTGGAATTTCCAAAGACGTTTTGTTGTATGCTCCTAGGCCTTGTATTATCCACAGGTTTGGAAAGTGGGATGTGGCTGCTGGGAAGTAATATTTTTAAAGGGCAAGTGTAATAGGAATCAAATCACTTTGTCTAATGTATTTAGGGAAATCACATAGTGTCTGCTTCTACGTTAAAATTTAATTATTGCTTTAGTTTCACAATTTGCCTTTCAAGGGAAATTGAGGCCTGTAAGAGGTGTCCTGCATAGTAATTAGGATCTCCAGGTCTCAGTTTCTTCATCTACAGCATGGCAATATCAGATGGAGTAAATTTAATAATGCTTGTAAAGCTCTTAGTGACATTGGTGTCATATATTATATATTAAGTACAGTCAGCCCTTTGAATCTGTGGATTCGAGCAAACACAGATTTTAAAAATTTGAAAAAAATAAAAAAATAACAAGACAGCATATTAAAAATGCAAATTAAAAAATACACTATAACAACAATTTCCATAGCATTTACATTGTATTAGGTGTTATTAGTAATCTAGAGATGATTTAAAGTGTAAAAGAGGATGTGCAGAAGTTATATGCAGATTTTGATATCTGGGGGTCCTGGAACCAATCCCCCACAGATACTGAGGGATGCCTGTACTTATAATAGGAAACTAATATAGCAATCATTAACAGGAAAAAAATCTTATGGGATGAACAAAAGTGGTTTGTAATCCATGAGGCTGAGAAATAGAGCGATCTACAGGTTTTGACCCAGACAATATTTGGACTTTGGTGCATGATCAATGGCTTTGAATGAGGTTGCCTTTTTGAAGGAGGGAAGATGGATCTCCGTCTACTCTGAACTTCACTCGAGACTGAAAAGGATGAGGATCAGTGTCATGTTGTATCAGGATTCCATTTTTACAAATGATTGCACGTATCCCTCATTTGAGAGTTTAAATGAGCAGTTTAGGAAGAGAAAATGAATATCTATGTTCTTAAAGGCCAACCTGAGAGCACAAATCTGAAATTTGGGATCTCACTAGAAAGCCTGTGTTATTTAAATTTCCAAAATGAGCCCTTCTAATGTGACCTCAAGCTAATGTGTGGATCTGTTTGAATAACAACTTCTAGCAATTTCTTCCAACAGTGCCTACTAAGCAATCCAAGATAAAAAGTATTGTTTTTCCACGAATGGTGGAATTGTCAGGAAGGCAACAATTTGCACCAGACTTTTGCTGGTGAAACAGAATTCAAGCTTATTTTGTTGTTGTTGTTGTTTTACTTTTTAAAAAAACCTCTGAGAGACTACTGATGTGACAATACTATATGCTTGCTAGAGATTCTACAAATGACAACACCCTATACTAGAATCTCGCCTTATTTTTCTCTTTCCACTACCCCCACCAACCATCTCTCACCAGACAGAATAGGTGAAGAGGTTGAGTTGTAGATCTCATTTCTCCTGTTTTGCTGCTTGTGAAGTCTGCCAACAGAATCCACCTTGACAAAGTCAAGGACTGTGCGTTTAATGTTGAACTGAGTGAATAAATTATGCATGAAATTGTGCTGGAGTCTCTAGTGTGCAGAATTGCTCCTTTTGATATGAAAGGTTAATTCAGAAAGGAGTCCAAAATAGCTGGAAATTGTGGGGATAAGTGGAGAGTATTCACTGTTGTGAGCTGTTATTACTAGAAATTGCATTCCCTCTGGCTTCCCCAGAGATTTCGCTTTGCCAGTGAATATAAACTGTACTCAATAGAATAGCATTTAGAAGTAACAAGAGTGTATGTCCACACACAATAAAATATTCTAATGGCGTTTTAAAGAGAAGTTGTAGTTTTTCATGTATATCATGCACCCCAAGGAAGAATTTCTATTGTATTTAGGTCAAGAACAAGGCATATCAAAAGTAATGAGTTTTGATCATATATGTATTACAAGGGACTGTTTGAGATTCCCATTTCAGAACCAGGGCTGGTCCTGTCACTGATTAGTTATGCAAGCCTGTCTTTTGATAAACCCCAAAGCATCCTTGAGAAGGAACCACCCCAAATTGTTTTATTACTGCATCTCACGCATCGGCTTTAATTTAATCTTCAGTAAATTTATGGAGTTCTTCAACCTGTTTCACTTAAATGTCCTTTTTACACACATCCTTGTATCATTTTTACGTTAGTTCATTATTTCCAGCAGAAAAAAAAATGTTGTTGGCCGGAAAGCTAAATTTTACTTAAAATACACGTACACATATTTTGGAGCTTGTTAGAGACTCCTTTTTGTGTTTCTATCACAAGGGAACAGAATTGTGCCACCAGACTGTGGTAGTTGTTTATTTTTGTCGCTCTTATGTACATTTTCAGAAACCATCTCCTTAATCTCCACTGAGTACCAGTAGTTTTTTCTCTAATTATAAAGTGATATCATTTCTGACCTGGGGTAGTTTTTAATTTTAATTTCTGCTTTGTGTTTATAAACTGATAGACTGCATTATCCTGTTGGGAACATTGGCAGAAAGACTTCAGTCTTTTGTGTTGGTTTTAACAATTAGATATTCATTCAATGTATTAAAATGTGTTTGGGGCCAACTAAAGATGCATTTTTGATGTAGATTTTTTTTCCTTTCTGTGTTCCACTTATCTATATATTTTACGTTAGCAATGAAGCTTTTAAAATTCTAGATTGGTGATGGTGAATAGCTGTAATATTATTTTAAAAAACTAACAAAAGTTAAAGTGAACAAAATTGATCCAATTACTCTTTTTTAGGTATTCTTTTTTTGTTTCAAAATGTTTATGCAGCAAAATATATATAAATCTTGGCATAGGGAAGATATTCCTACAAATTTTGGCAGATGCTGGGTTAAAATAAAGTAGTTATTGAAACACAAAGGTGTCTGTGGGTTTTTTTAAGTGTGTTTTTTGTTACTTTATGACATTACCAATGAGCATTTAAAATGCCCAATCCTTAGCCCACTAATTAATGCCAAGAGTATTAAGTTTTTTATTCTGCTATCTGTGACTCATTAGTCTGAGCTCTGGATAGCAAATTGGCAAAATGGCCTCTTGTCCCTAGGAAAATGTTCCTAGTGCACAGTGAGAATATATTGTGCTTAGAGGGTAAAGGGGATGCACATTTTTTTTTCCAGGTGAATCTGGATGTTTTAGGCTGCTAAAGTTCGAGAAATAAGTCCCAAGACACTATGCAATTGTGCTTAACATTCCGATGATTATAGTGATATGTACTTAGGTAATGTTAGCTGCTGTGTACTTAAACATATTTTAAGCCAGTCAGATATTCATTTTTGATATAAGTTCAAATGCTTTCAGCAGATCAAACTGAAAAAATCATTAAATCAACTTTGTAACACTGAGGACAGGTATCGAAGGCAGTGAAGATACGGATTCATGTCTGATTATAATTTACACAATGTGCAAGACAAACTAAGGAGTAGAAATTTTCCTGTTGCTGTGTAACACACACATGCACAAATAAAACAAAACCTGGAAGTTCTTTTAAGCAATATTTAATCTAGCATTGATATGCTTACAATATATATTACATAAACAAAGTGTAAATATGTTTACATATAAAATCTATACTTTCACATAAAAAGGAAATAATTTTAAATATTTTATATATTAAAATGTGTATTTTAAATGTCTTATATAATTTTAATTAAACTTTAAATAAAATACTTTCAGTAGTATACTGAAAGTATTTCATTTAATACTATTTATTTAGTATGTTTTAAATATTTTACTTAAAAGTATGGTGACAGAATGTTGACTTTTACCCCAGACATTTTTGCAGGCAAAGAATCACCCAACGAAACAATTTAGAAGCAAATGGAGGATCTTTTCCACCAGTAATTAATACCTTTAAAAGCATGTTTGAAATAATTAGTTAAGCAAGGGAATCAATCTCTTTTAAAAGCTTCCAATTCACTAGAGGCTCATTCAGTAGCACACACCTGCTCACCAATAGTCCAGTGCCACGCCACCATTAACATATTTTTTTTCATCCAACCCCCTTTTTCTTTGAGTGGGGGGAAAGTTGGTACATCTTTTCTTAAAATATACTTGCTTCTTCCGCCCCACTCCTTTACCCCAAGGTCCAAAACATGATGCATTCATTTCTCACTCTAAAGTGAAGCGACTAGTGAATATTTAGAAGCTCGGGTTTTAAATTGCATATATTAAATGCACATAAAATGAATATATTGTTTGTGAAATATTAAACCAAGTAATTTTTTCCCAGTTGTTGAGCACAAATGTAGGCTTTTAATGCACTTGTGTTACCTTGGGAAAATCTGGAGCTTTATTAGCTCTTCTTTAAATCATAGAAATTATTCCTTTTAACTGTAAATGATCTCTTCTTTTGGTAAGTTTCTTTAACTAAAGATAACTTCACAAAGGCACATGTCAGCTAACAAGAAATGCAAGGAGAAAGTAACTGTTCAGAGGTGATTTATCTTTTAAGCATCACTTGGGGCCATATAAAAGGCAATTTTTAAAATGCAAGTAATCTTTAGGAAAATATTATGAAAGGACACTGTTAGTATTCTGTTGTGTTGTATTAGCATCCATTTCTTGGGCAAGATGTTTCATTTTAACAATATCCTCCACTGCATGAAAATTAATTTATTTTCTTCTTTGGCACAACTCCAGTCCTTTTTTTCTTTATCATCCCAGTAGATGAAATGATTTGAGTGAGCAACATATTTTTTTGAAAGAACAAATGTATAGGTGAAGGTGACCAATGAAAATATTTAGTTAAAAAATGAAAAATGATTGATGCAGATCTTCCTGGTGAGCACTTTGGAGTCTTGCTGATTGGCTATAAGAAACAACCATTTAACCCAACTGTTGAGGGAAATCATTTTAATCCATGAATGCTGCATATTGATTTTGGAAGATTTGCAATGCAGTACATGTAATGGGTATTTTTGCAGCTGGTACCAAATGTATCCAATATTAATATTTATTTTACATTATACATTTTATTCTTGTACTTTCCAAATTTTAGGCATAAAAATTAATACTTACCTTGAAATACTTTTGAAAATCAGTATTTTTATTACTTGGAAGCCTGAGAATCCTGTTTCTTTTGTTGTTTCACATTACACTACTTTTCTATTGCTGTTGCAACAAACTACTGTAAACCCTGCAGTTTCAACAATACATATTTATTATTGTAAAGTTATGGGGCTCACTGAGCAAAATCATGGTGTACGCAGGGTTAAATTCTTTTCTGGAGGTCTAGGGGATAATTTATTTATTTGCTTTTTCCTGCTTCTAGAGGTGGCCCACATTCTTTGGCTGGTGGCCTCTTCCTTTATTGTCAAAATCAACCCTGTTAATCCCTCTGGCTCCCTTCCATAGTCACATCTTTCTCCACCTCTGACATCAGCAGGGAAAGGCCTTGTTAACGACTCATGTGACTAGGCTGGGCCCATCCAGGTAATCCAGGTTAATCCACAAGCTCCACATCCTTATCCTTTGTTACATCTGCGAATTCCCTTTTGCCAGGTGAGGTCACATATTCACAGGTTCCAGGGATTTGGATGTAGATAAGTTTGGGGTACCATTGTTCTGCTTGCTGCTCACAGAAAGATAAAGAATGTCAACAGCAATAGCAGTTACTGTCATTTTTTTAGTTGATGCCTCTTTTGGACCCTTTACAAAAGTGATAAAGTACAGTGCATAGTAGCACTCAGTAAGTATTTTTGGGGCTAATGAAGGAATGAATTAAGGATAAAACTATTGCACAGGAACAAAAAATATAGTAGGCACCCAGTAAATAGTAGGTATTATTATTATGATATAATTTCTCTCTCTCTTTTTTTTATTTTTGTTTTTTGTTTGTTTGTTTGTTTGTTTGTTTTAGACAGAGCCTTGCTCTATCACCTAGGCTCCCAGGCTGGAGTGCAATGGTATGATCTCGGCTCACTGCAACCTCTGCCTACTGGGTTCAAGCGATTCTCCTGCTTCAGCCTTCTGAGTAGCTGGGACTACAGGCGCATACCACCATGCGTGGCTAATTTTTGTATTTTTAGTAGAGACGGGGTTTCACCATATTGTCTGGCTGGTCTCGAACTACTAACCTCGTGATCCGCCCACCTTGGGCTCCAAAAGTGCTGGGATTACAGGTGTGAGCCATATAATTTCTCAAGTAGCTTCAAATTGTGCCAGATGTGTGTGTCTTTTTCCATTTGTGATGCTATAGAGAAACACCTGAGACTGGATAGTTTGCAAAGAACAGTTGTGGAGCTTGGAAGTCCAAGATCAAGGTGCCTGCATCTTGTTTGACCTTCTTACTGTGTCTTCGCATGGCAGAAAGCAGAAGGACAAGAGAGCTTGAATGTTGAGTCCCCACATGGAAGAAGAGCAGAAGAGAGTGGATCCACTCTTGCAAGCCATTTTTTATAATGGCATTAATCTATTTATGAGGGTGGAGCCCTCTTGACCTAAACTCTTTCCATTAGGCACCACCTCCCCACACTGTTGTATTGGGGATTAAGTTTTCAACACATGGATTTTGAGGGACAAATTCAAATCAAAGCAATAATTTGAGTAACAAAGATACCACTCAGGTAATTAAGAGACACATTTTGGTTAAGAGTTTAGACTCTGGATTTATTTATTCATTGTTTTTTTTACACATTCCACGATTCCCTATTACTAAATATACACTGTGCTACCGGCTGTGAATACAATGATGAACAGAACAGATGTGCTCTCTTGCCTCATGATGCTTTCAGTCTAGTGGAAACGGCAAACTGTTAGGTAAATAAACAAATTAAGGTTCATATCTTGGTGCCATAACTTGCCAGCTGTGTTATGTGATTCTGGGCTTAACCTCTCTGAAACTGGATTTCCTCATCTGTAGCTGAGGTTAATAGGACTTACCTTGAGAGGTTGTTATAAAGATTAAATTACTTATTACACATAAATGTTTATTATAATCCTAGGCACATAAGAATCACTTTTAAGTAACTTTTAAAATGATCATTATTAGGCACCTAAAGAAAACTTGGCTCTATTTTTGATGAGGAAGTTTCATCCTTTATAGGGACAACACTAAATAGCAATATAAACTTTAAGAAGGTAAAACTGTATCCTAACTTTCTCTGCCTAATTGCTCATGCTAATTTTTTTTAGAAAATACTATTACTACTACTATTGCTACTATACCTACAACTATTAATGTTATTACAATACTTACCTTTACTAACTTCTCATTATGTGTCAGACACTATTCTAATCACTATGTCTGCATTATATTATTTAATCCAGATCACAGCCCTGTAGTGTGAATTGATTGCTCTTATAGAACTCATTTCACAGCTAAGAAATTTGAGAGAAGAGGGTTAAGCCCTACATCTACAACAGGAGAGTGACAGAGCCAGGATTCCTACTCAGGCAGTCTGACTCAGGTGTCAACCATTCTTTGGAAGCTGACAGGATTTGGGATAATTTTCCAATGAGGCAAATTGCATGGGGGAAGATGGTGTGAAAATAGAAAAGGACTATAGTGCTGAGAATTTCATTTTGCTCTGTATTTTCTAAGATACAGGATCAAAGAAACATAACTTCTAAGATAAAAGAGACATAACTCATTTGTTCATGTATTTATTCTTTGATCAAATATTTACTGCATGCCTACCAGGTAGTGGGTACTGTCAGACATTATTAAATTTGTGTCCTCAAGGAGCTGTCAGTACATTGTTGGGACAAGTAGTCACCATGGAGTTTGCTGCCTGTCTTAGTAGAGGTCTGTGCATATGATGCTCAGGAAACTTTGGTACATCTCACCTAGCGTTCTCACCAGCCTTTTCCTGGGTGGCCAGAAAAGGCTACCCAGAGGAAATATATCATGAGGAACAATTCATTTGCTTACTAAAATCTTAGAAAATTACTTACTGCAAGATATGTGGATATGTACGTAAACACATATCACAATGATTAATGATACAGGATTTGGAGTTAATACTGGCTACTTTCAAACCTTCCCTTTGCCATTTATGAACCTTTGACCTTATACCCTTTAAGTCTTAAGAATATCTCTTTCTCTAGGTTGAGATGAAGACTACAGGTAGAGATCTTGGTACAGTGTCTGGTGTGTGGTAAATGGCCAAAGCACATTAACATTGATTATCATCCTTATTGTTGTCACTATCATCATCATCACCATCATCATCATTATCATCATCATCATTATCATTATAATTCTTTTAGAAATAATTCTCAAACAACATGACAGGAAATGAGGGATTTTTTGTTGCTGTTGCTGAATTATTAAGAAACAGTACGTTGGTCTTAATTTTAAAGCTGGAAAATTTCAGACACTTTATAAGTCCCTGTGATCTCATAGAAATATATATTACTGAAATTGATGTGTGGAAAGAGCACAGTTTGTTTTTACCCCAGCTGAAAATGTGCAATGACATAATGTAACCCTTTAAGATAACAGAAGCCAGCTGCCCCGTTCACATTTAAATATGAGTCACCTTCCAGGGAGACTTGCAAGATTCTATGTGCCAAGCTGGAAAAGTAAAAATTGCCAGCAAGGAGGGAAAGAATAAATTCACAATTGGAAGGAGGTATTACAAGCCAAAGGCCCCACCTAGCCAATTCCCTCTCAGAGCAGAAAATGGCATGCTAATGGCCAGAGAGAAGAACTGCCCCACCGTGGCATTGTGGTCTATATTACTGAAACGTAGAGACCTTGTCACACTTAGAAAATTCTTTCTACTCAATTAAAAATATTTTGCGTTCTGTTTAAATGGCACATTTGCTCAGGTACAAACACAGTCTGCTGCAATGAATTTCTAAAAAACACAATATAGTTGTTTATGAGTTCCTCCATCCTACAACCCCACCCAGGGCCTTGGCATTGGGTTGGCCAGCCACTTCCAGTGTCTTCCAGTACAGCAGAGCAGCTCTCAGAAGAAAACCGAAGGCCTATAGGGACAAGAAAAGACAGGCTTGAAATTTCAAATGATGTCTTTGTGAGTGTTTGCTGAGAACTTATCAGAAAGAAGAGGCCTGTATGTGGTGCTTGGGACCAACATTTAAAAAATTAATTACATATGTTAATTGAATTGACACATAGGCAGTTAGATGAAGTTAAAGGTTAGTTTAAAGGAATGACAGACTGCTAATTAGGATTCCCCTCATGGCTGAATCAGATTTGCTATGGATCTGTCTTGGTGAACTTTTACCTGAATGATAATTCAGTCATCAATGATCAGTTGGTTGACTCAAAACCTAGAAGTTACTTGAATTTTGGCAGTTTGGAGAGGCTAAGGCATAGAGTAATCCATGTCCCTGGAAGAAGTCATGCTCACCAGACACAGCAGTGGGTGCTATTTTCAAGAATAGAGGCAGACTGACTGGGTGTGGTGGCTCACACCTATAATCTCAACACTTTGGGAGACTGAGGCCAGCAGATCACTTGAGGTCAGGAGTTAAAGACCAACCTGGCCAACCTGGCGAAACCCCATCTCTACTAAAAACACAAAAATGGGCCAGGTGTGGTGGCATACACCTGTAATCCCAGTTACTTGGGAGGCTGAGGCAGGAGAATCGCTTGAACCCGGGAGATGGAGGTTGGAGTGGGCCGAGATTGCACCTCTGCACTCCAGCCTGGGCCACAGAATGATACTCCATCTCAAAAAAAAAAAAAAAAGAATAAAGCAGATTGTTAGAGAAGGTAATATGGGAAGTATAAAGGCGAACTTGAATTTTGCTTTTCAAGAAAACCTTTGGGAGGACAACTTGATAATATGAATTCTACACTTCTAATTTTATTTCTACCAATTAGACAACATACTTTAAGATCTTCAAGATGTACATAAGGATTTAACAGTGAAGATGTTCAGAGTAGCATTGTTTACTTTAATGAAAGATTGAGAATCATGTGTAAATATTTATTAGGTTGGTGCAAAAGTAATTGCAGTTTTGCCATTACTTCCATTGGCAAAAATTACTTCTAATGGCCAAAACCACAATTACTTTTGCACCAACCTAATAGAATAGGAGATTGATAAATAAATTATGAACATCCATACAATGAAATATTTCTGTGCTGTTAAAAGGGTTGTTTAGCATTATATTTATGGACACACGAAGATGTGATCTATTTATTTTAAGTGAAAATAAGGTGGTAGATCTGATTTTGGTTATGATTTTATGTAACTAGCATCTTTTTGTACAATGTTATATAGGTTTAAAAATTGTAGAATGTCTTTGTCATTAGGTCTCTTTCCATTTCTATTAACTTAATTATTAAATTTATGTTGGTGGAGTTCTGACATTTAATTTCTTAGCTTTGTAAAAAGTAATATTTAATTTTATTAAAGATAATTCAGGCTGGTGCAGTGGCTCATGCCTTTAGTCCCAGCACTTTGGAAGGCTGAGGCAGGAAAATCACTTGAGCCCAGGAGTTCAAGACCAGTCTGGGCAACATGGACAGACCCTGTCTTTAGAAAAAAATTAAAAAGTAACCAGGCATGGTGGCATGTGCCTATAGTCCAGCTACTCAGGAGGCTGAGGTGAGAGGATCATTTGAACCCTAGAGTTTGAGGCTGCCGTGAGCCGTGATTGCACCAGTGCATGCCAACCTGGGCAATACAGCGAGAACCTGTCTCAAAAATAAATAAATAAATAAATAATAAAAAGAGAGAATTTAAAATATATAACCTATTTGTTTTCTTAACTCTATAACTACTTATTCACAAAAAACCAAAAATAAAGTATTACCCACAAGAATATTCCCACTTTAACCATGTCCCCATAATAATCACAGTCTCTCACATACTCTATGTAAGCAGTCTAATATCAGTGTGACCCCATTGCAGTGTCAAAAAATATATTTTTTCAGGTGTAAATGACGAAGGGGCACTCCCAACCTCCTTGAGCAAAAGCCACCCCATCTCTTCTCTCCCCTGTTACCTCACCAGCTTTCTGCAGTCAGAGAAAAAAAAATGGGAGAGTAACACATTGTCCACTAGATATATGTGAAGAAGCACTTTATAATTTCAGTATTAAATTTCATTTGTGCACTACATGTATGCTACTACAATAGTAGCAAAAATTGGTCAAATGTGAGATTTTGGGAATGCTGTAAGTGGAATTCTGGCATTAATGTTATGTTACATATGCATATTTACATGTATGTTTAAATCAAGGTTTCTCAGTCTTGGCATGATTGACATGTTGGGATGAATAATTCTTCATTGTCGGGGGTGTTCTGTTTGTTGTAGGATGTGTAGTACCTGTGAACAACCAAAAATGCCTCCAGAAATTGCCAAATGTCAACTAGGAGTTGGAGGTTAGGGGAATGTAGGGACAAAATTGCCCTATTTGAGAAGCACTGGCTTAGATTGATATATATGTATTCCAATGTTAATGGGTATTATTTCAAGGTGGCAAGAACATGAATGATGTCCCTTTTCCTTTCTGCCTCTCTTGTTCTACTTTATGTATCTTGACTTGTGTTTCTTGTACATTAAATAAAAAAATCAAAAGACAAAAAATGCATAATAAGCCAATCAGTGTTCTGAAAAGCAGAGCATACAGGGCTGTCACTCATGGTCCTTGCAGTTGTATAGTGCTTTGGAATTTGCAGTTCCCTTCACATATGCTTATCATCCTTTTGGAGCATTCAGATCCTGGGAAATAGATGGATAGGGATTATTACCTTTCTTTTTTACAGGGAGAAATGCTGAAGTCTAGATCAAAGTCATTTGGGTGGTTAAATAGCAGAAGTTGCACTAGAGCTGCACTAGAGTTGCACTAGAGCTTGACTCTTGAATTACATTAACCACTGCTCCCTGATCGGGAGCCTGTAGCCTTTTCCATGCATTACATGTAGGGCATGGCTCTGAGCTATGTTTGTCCTCAGGGCTTGTGTGCATATCACTGTGATCATGAAGACTCGTCAATGGGGGATTTGACCTAACACATAGAAAAGAGATCAGAAAGGCAAGGCATTCCCCTGTTAAAGATGTGAGCAGTGGTGAGGACTCAGATGGGTGACTCATTTCCTTTACTGAGCTCCCACATAGAGTCCCAAGCCATTTTGAGGTTTTCAACACACAAGGAGACTGACGTGCCAATTTTGTGAGGCATTGTCTATGAAATATTTTATGCACTCAGTTTTTCTGTCCTGGATGCATATATATTTTGAAAAATTTTAATGGAATTAGTTCAGTTAATTCCCAGGGAAACAGACCCTTCCAGGTTTCCCATTATACTAAATATCTGGGGGTCTTTCTTTTTTTCGTTGGTGCATTTCCTCTGTAACTATTAACACTAATGGGAATTTAGCATGTGCATCGGTGGGTGGATATACCCACATGTTGGGAATTTAATTTCTCAGTCTAGGTATGTCTTGGATAACATACAGTGATTATTATTATCCATTAATACCAGAATGCACAAAAATACTCTGAGAAGTAAATAATATTTCACACTCATTGCCCTTTTTTTTGATTTTTAATTTACTGTGTGCATAACAAGCAAATTGTACACTTTCTCTTCCTGCAGCCTTAAAATTAAGCTCTTTTACTTTTGAATAACATCTGGTTGGCAAACACTTACCATTTAATTTTCTTACATTGAGTATGGAGCATTCCAGCATATCTGCAAAGTAGTCAACGTATAGATACAGGTGAGTGTAAGAAATCTTGCTTTAGATTTTAATTTTAGTTTTAATTTTAAGAGCATTAATATCTTGCCCCAGTGACTACACTTTTAATTTAACCTACTGTACTCGCATTCTCACATTTCAAAACTGACAAGTGAATGGGAGGGAGGGAAGGCTTTATGTAGTGTTGAACTTGGCATAACTCCTTTAAAAGCAGTAATACCCATCTCTGGATCTTGGAATGCATAGCAAAGAAGAGAGCCCAGCACATAATTTGGTTCTCCAAATAATTCCTGAACTAATCAAAGAAATCTGTACCTCATAACACCTCCATTCCTCCTCTTGGATCCTGTGTCTGTTGACTTTGCATCCTCTCTTGTTTGGTCCTTGGCTTGACCTTCATATCTGACCATGTGTCTTTAGGGTTGTGACTTTCTTTTCTATCTGTGACTTACTCAAGTCTAGCAGGTTAAACTGTGACTATGGTCACCATGTATAACATTAACCCCCAAAGTTAAAGGATGAGTTTCCCTCACCCAAAATTCCTGTTAGCTTAGATTCAGCATTCCAAACTCAGTTCTGTCCAAGAGCCAGGCGGGCATTGTTGACTGGTGGAGCGGGCAGTGGGCAGGACAGCATGGAGTGATGAGGACTGTGGTCAGCTCGAAAAATTTCAGGACTAATCTCAACAGGGAAGTAGCTACTTCATCCCTGCTCAATGTTGCTATTTAGACATGTGTACCTAGAGTTGCCAGATCTTTTTAATTTTTCAGGAGAAGTCAGAAATGTACACTTTTGGCTGAAATATCTTAATTTTCAAATGTAGCATAAAATTTCTAATTTTTAAAAACACCATGCATATCAATTACAGAAATTTGAAATGCTATTTGATGATGTCAAGGAATTATTGTTAAATTTTGGTGTGATCTTGAAACTGTAGTTATTTTTTTTTAATGTCCTTATATTTTAGAAATATCAACTGAAATCTTAACAGATGACTGATGCGGTATTTGAGATTTGCTTCAAAATGATCCAAGGGTTGGGGTGATATAAATGAAACAAACAAGGCTGGCCAATAGGTTGATAATTATCGAAGCTGGATGATGGAGGAATATATACATATTTAAATTTGTATATGTTTGAAGTTTCCATAATAAAGAGTTTTAAAAAACCATGGCCACAGGCCAGATTTGACTTCAAGCTACTAGAGTTGTCTCTGATCCATGAATTTGTCTATACACATCCCAATCTATTTATATTTTTAATCTGTACTATATTTGGTTGTAGTATTTTTAAAAGTTTATCATAAATGTACCACTCTAAGGCTATGAGAGCTGTCCCTTATTCCACAATTCGTGAACTTTTTGAACAAGTGCATGTTCATCCCGTTTACTTTGTACATTTTTAAACCTCCAATCTTATTTGCCCTGAGCTTTCATCCTTCCAGAAGAATTTGATATTCTCTCCTTATATGAAATTTCAGGACTTTCCATCGAACTTATCTTTTGTGACCCATTGTGTCTTTTCTAAGGCATGTGGAATTTTGAATAAATTCTAAATAATGTGGTGGTGTATGCTGGAAAAAGGAGAGATTAATTTCCCTTTCAATTATTGTCACCTTCTTACCTATTTCTCCTTCCTTTTCTGTCAGGATCTGAACTATCTTATTTGTTTCTTCCTCTTTGGACTTTGAGATCTTTGAGGACAATTGTAGTGTGCCATCTTAGTGCCTAGCCAATACCTAGCTCACAAACAGTCTTTCACTTACTCAGAGATGTTGATGAAGCCCCTTCCTTCTTCCCACTACTTCTATCCTACTCCTTTCTTGCTAAAAGTGATGTCTCACTCTTGTGAAAGAAGAGAGCAATATTTCAGTGATCCTTTGGGCAATTTCTGTTTTCTTTCCAGGATTGCTGCAGACTGAGCCAGAGCCCCATTTATAGATTAATCTCGACACCTGTTTTTCTTTCCCATTCTTCTCCTTCTTGCCATACCTCAAAGTTAGAGATGGAGGGCTCCTTGGGATTCCTTTTGATTTTTACTAATCTCAAATTTGATAGCCATCACCATGTGATTGCCCAGCTGGCCTTCCTTTGCTCCTTTATTCAACAAAGATTTACTGAGCACATACTATGTGTCAGGCACTATGTGTCTATATCAAGGATCTGTTGGTAAACAAAACAGACAATAAGTCTTTTCATAAATAAGTGAAAAGGATGAGTAAGAGGATTTCAACAACTGAAGGAAAGACTTACGAGCTTCTTAAGAACTGTATCTGTTCATCAACCATTTGGCTACCTTTCAAGTTTTCTATTTCTGTTTTCTTATTGTACGTAGTTATTTAGAAACAACCTGTCCCCTTCTCCAATTTTCATGACCCATTTAATGTTTTACATATTGTTTCTCTCTCTCTCTCTCTATCTCTCTCTCTCTTCACTAAAGCTTTTCTTGGAAATACACTATCGAGGTGGAAAGTGATTTAACAAAGTAAAGTTAAATCATATTAAAATTCATAGTGTATCTATAAAAATGTTTATATTTCACATCTAACACTTCTTATTACATGTTAAAATACAGTGTTATTTGAATTAACAAAAGATTCTCACTCATGCTACAAGATAAACAGCCCTAGTCCAGATACTCTTCCCACTGTATTAGGCAGTGTTCAGACCTTATCAGTTGCATATATTTTTCCTATGAGAGGAGGCCATATTTTGATGCCAAAGTTAAGTAGTGCTATATTGAAAAAAGTCTAATCTATATAAATGAACTAGTTTAAAAATACGACGGCATTTAGTCAACTAATCAGCTGTGAAAATAGGTGCATCCAGAGAAAACATTTATCTGTAAGAAATATCTAATCTATTTGTGTCCCAAAGAAGTCAGGCAGGAATGTATGGATATGATAGTTATCCAAAGAGACTGTGCAAAGAGAAAAAGAAATAGTTTCTTAATACTCCTACTAAATTACATTCAGAGCACTTCTTTTCTGTTACTTTGTTACAACATGACCTTGCCCAATTTTAGTCAAGTCAGAATGCAAAATAAATTTTACAGATAATTTTTTTTATTGGGGAGAGGGGGTTAAAAATGATATTCTTTAAATATGCCCTTCTTTTCTATCTTACCCCCTTCCCTCTCTGCTTTTGAATGTTTATTTATCTTCTTTTGAAAGTTACCAGATCCTAAAAGGGTACAGTATTTTAATTCATTTTAAAAGCATGTTTCCATATACATTTTTTGAATTTTGGATTATTCTCGTGGGACTAACACAACACTGAAAATTTGGCATCTGCAAGCATAATTCAATGAAGAATTGTCTTTGCCTTGTTTGAGGACATTTAGTTTTGAAATAACAGCATTAGAATCTTTTGAAAATAACAGAACATGAACAGAAAATTATTTCCCTTGGAAAAAACTGTAGCTAATTTTTCCTTTGGCTGATTTGCTGCTGAAATCACACATTCGTATAAATGCCAAGCTATACATATGCATATACATATGTATATGGATGAGTGTGTGTGTGTGTGTGTGTGTAAAATTCCACTCTACAATCATGCTATAAATTGGAGAATTTGTCTTTTTAAACTAACACTCATTCATATACAGGTCAGGAAGTAATGCAGAATGTTGGTGTTGCTAACACATTTCATCCAAGATTTCAATTAATTAAGTTTTACAATTCCCCCATGCAGTGGGCAAACACTGTCATTTTCTCAGCTTTATTGATGGGAAATTTGAGAGGAAAATCATGTTCAAGGTCAAACAAAATCCAGGTCCTCAGAGCCAAAGAGAAAGGGAAACTTGAGACATCTATTTGATATTTCAGTTGAAAATAAGTATTTGTTGAATGAATGAAATATACATATTAACAAAAAAGGTTTTGGGATCTGAATTAGTCAAAATATCTCTTCATTTTTTTCTCCTTCTGAGAAGAATGCCATCTAAACTGTGAGTTTAATTGAACTTCATTCAGCCTCAAGAAAGTTGATGAGGAAGAACCAGATACACATACATAAATGTAGCCAGTTGAGGCTTGCATCGCACAGGGGTTGCAAGAGAGAGAGGTAAACAATTCTCGTAATCCAGTTTGCTGAATGCAAAAGGATTCTGCCATCATGAATTAGAATGGGCACTGACCTCCTTAGCATAAAGCTGCATTTCTGCTTGACTTTACTTTGAACCTGCAGTTAGAAGTTTGCCTTAGTTTGGGTGCGGTAGAAGTTCCAGCTGATTCAGAACAGATTTGGATATTCCCGACAGAATCACCAGATCTAACAAAAAGGTCTTCTAAAAATTCAAAGGAGTTTCATGAAGCTATGGGGAAAATTTCAGGTTTATACACTTTGAAGTATAGTGTATGTCCTGGACCCAGTTCTAGTCTCAGTCCATAAAAACCTTGTGCTGACTTTGTAGCCACAGTACTGAGGAGAAGTAAGAATTTTGTTTAAATGGATATTGGGCAATTGATACCATTCTCATTTAACTTGCAGATAATTGCAGTTATAAAATGGGTCATCCCCAGGAACTATTCTTGTCCAAAGTTCTTTTATAATTACGTTGTCTTGTTTGTTCTTCTATAATAGGGGGCCTTCAGTTGATCACTTGCTTCTTACTGTGTATACAATCATGTAAGTCTCAAATAGATAGGTTCTATTATAATTTTACAGTTTAAGACATCAAGTCAGAGAGGTTAAATAATTTACTAAGGGCACACAGCTACCATGAAGAGGAAGACAGATTTGTATCTAGTCTGTAGGATCCCAAGTCCTAAGCCTATAGGAACTATCACTACTCTTTCCAACAGGAAGGTATTAATATTTTCATTTTATAGGTTGAGGAAATCAGGGAGGCTAGTTGACCTGTTTAAATTCACAAGAAGTTAGTTCCAGAGTCTGGGCTATCTGGTCTCTATTTTTTCTAACAAGGGACTCGTTCTACCAGGCCACAGACTAGGATGATAGACATGTGTGCTGGCTAGAAGAGTTTTTTATGTGTTATTTGTAAAGTGACATGTTTATTATAAAATAAATAATAATTCAACCTAAATCAATAGAAATTTAATTTTAAATCAGAGGATGAGAACCTTAGGTAAGCATTTTAGATAGAAATCATAAATTCAAAATTTAGTTCCTATAGTAGCCAGGGTTATTCAGAGAGAAAGAACCAATGGGATATATAGATGCATAGAAAGAGATTGATATGAGAGATTGGCTTACACAATGATAGGAGTTGAGAATTCCCATGACCCGCCATCTGCAAGATGAAGGCCCAGGAAAGCTGATAGTGTAGTTCTAGCCCAATCCCCAAAGACAGAGAACCATGGGGAACCAATGATGTAAGTCCCAATCTGAGTTCAAACACCAAAAATCAGGAGTACTGGTGTTTGAGAGTGGGAGAAGATAAATATAGTGGCTTACCAAGAGACAGCAAACTTACCCTTTTGTTCTATTCAGGCTCTCAATGGATCGGATGAGTCTGTCCACCTTGGTGAGGACAATGTTCTTTATCAAGTTTACTGATTCACCTGCTAATCTCATCTGGAAGCACCCTCACAGACACACCAGAAATAATGTTTTACCAGTTATCTGAGCATCCCTTATCCCAGTCAACTTGACACATAAAATTAACCACCCCAGTCGGCAAGTTCAGTTGGCTGTGGAGGACTTTCCAGCTGTTTTAGTGAATGACACCAGCATTTATTCATTGTCCTACAAATATTTAGAATCATGTACTAAATATTCACTGTTAAGGGTAATAATAAAAAGTTGAAGAAGACAGACTGTCTTGAAGATCTTGAGTGTTATTGGTGATAAAGATCTGATATACGGCAATCATGAGTAACAAGAAGCTATGAAGTGCTGTATAACGTATGAAAAAAGAAAGACCTTTGTCAGTTGGTATTAGTCAGGGACTCTTCAGGGAGATTGGTGATCTTGAGCTATGTCTTGAAGAAGAAAATTGGGATTTGTTGAGAATTAGATGCAGATGCAGGAGAATCACTCTGTTAGTGCAAGACTTACTTATTGCTGGAATACTGAGTGCCCACTTTATGCCAGACACTTTGCTAGTTGCTAGGGACATGGCTGTGACAAGAACAAAATACATTCCCTTATGGAGTGTGTAGCCTAGAGGGAAACCAACAGTTAAACAAGGAATTATTGTAAAGTCTGTGCTGTGAGAGCTTGGAGAAGGGGAACTTGACCAGTAGGAGAGTCTGGGAGGCAAAACCTCCCAGGGGAAGTGCTATTTTCTCTAATAAATATGAAAAAGTCAAAAGATGCACTAACTGTGGTCATAGGCACTATAATTCATATACAATAACTTTTAGTCAGGAACCGATCTTTATTTTCCTCTGCCATTCCACCATTTCTGAGCAAACTTTTCTGCTCTCTATTGATAGATACTTAGACTTCAAATTAATTTGAAGGTCATCCTGGGGAAAATATTATGATGGCTTATTATTTCCATCACCTCCTATTTGCTGGCACAACTTGTGGGGAGATGCTACTGGCATCTGGTGGGCAGAGGCCAGGGATGCTGTTAAACACTCTACAATGCACAGGACAGTCCCCACAGCAAAGAATTATCTGGCCCAACATGTCAATAGTGTTTCAGTATCGTGATCTAGACATAGAAAACTTGGGCTGAGTTTGGGAATCTAAGCAGTCCATATTAGCAAAGCTTAGAATATGTACACATGAAAGGGAATAATGGGTTAGAAAGGCCATACTATAAAGGGTCATGGATGTAGGTCAGTGGAAGTCTGTACTTAAGTAGTGGAGAAAAGATGAGAGGAAGAGGGAGTGAGTGGCAGTGGAAAATTATCTGGATATTTTAGATTGGAAGTCATGAGAGCTTAAACTGGAGATGATGACAATGGAACTGGAGGAAAAAGGAGGTATGTCAAGATGCAGACATCCATGCATAAAAGGATATATATCCTGACTGCAGGAGGAGAGGGAAGGCCATTCCAAAGGTGATGGATTTGGCAGTGGTGCTGCCATTCATGAATAATAGACAAGACAGAAAGAGGGATTTGGGGAAGAAAAATGAATTTGGGTTTGCGTGTGTTGTGGTTGAGATACTGACAGGACCTCCAGTTGGGACTGCCTAGCAGGTGAATGCAACTGTGAGTCAGGAGCTCAAAGCCATGACTGAGTCTAGGGACCATGCTAACATCTTTGTTCTAAGCCAGAGGTCCTAAATTGGCACCCTGTGGGCCCCATCTGGACTACAGATGTGTTTTGTTTGGCCTGCATAATGTTTGAAAAATCTTTAAGATTTGTAACAGCATACACATCGAGAGACTGCATATAAAAACCCATCTTTTTTGCTTGTCTTGAAATATCAGAGCATCTGGCAATTCTGGGTTCTCGTTTCTGCATGGCCAAAGCCTCAGCTGAGGCTTGGCTGCCCACTTTCCATAGGGCATGATGTCTCCAGGTTGCCTCAATCCCCACCATGCCCTGTTAAATGTCACCTGGCCAGCCCACCTCCCGCATTTATTTTATCTGCCTAAAATTTGAGTTTGCAACACCTGGGTTAGATTATGACTATATCAGAGGCTAGCTCCCTCTGCATCTGCACACGGCCACATTCATTTCCCTTGTGTCTCCTCAAGTTGCCTTACACCTTCAGCATCTCTGGTTATCCTCTCAGGGTTTTCTTCTGCTGCAGATATGCACAGGTCTCTTGTCACTTGCAGCATCTTCATTTGATTCTGCCATCTCCCAAGATCCTTTTTCCTTTGACTCATTCATTTTGTTGAATGAACAAATGATTCTATGTGTGAACAAACCAGCTGCTTATACTTACGTCTTTGGAACCCTCAGACTCCCCTTCGCTCTCTGCAGTATTTTTGATCCCTGGCCTTAGTCTTCACCATTCTACAGGCAAACCCTCCCCAGTGACCATGCAGTAGCCAAATCCATTGACTTTTTCTTCTCTCTAAGCACATTGCAACCCCACAGTCTGTGTGTCACTGTTTCCTCTGCCCGTGGTGCTGAGACACTGGCATGGCCCATTTCCCCACTTCTTTCATGCCCGTACAAATAATAATATCGGCATGTTAAGGAGGCCTCTCCTGACCCCACTGTCTAAGAAGGCCCCTTCCCCATGGCATGCTCTTTCTCCTTGCCCTGTTTTATTTTCTTCACAATATCTGCCACTACCTGACATTATATTAAGTAGAGCCACATGAGAATGCACATTTTGTAGGTCAAAACCAGACAAATACTGGCAATTTCTTGTGGTTCGATTTAACATATTAATTTGCTCATTGTTTATCCTGTCCTCCTTATAATGTAAGTTCACTGAGGACAGGCTCTGGTTTGCTCACTGTTCTATCCTCAGGCCCCAGCACAGTGTCAGGCACATAGTGGATGCTCGGTGCATATTTGTCAGACACAAACATTTTGAGATGCTCTTCATGATCTTTCTGTAGCGGTCACCAATAACCATAATCTCTTTGATATTGGACTGTTCTTCTGTCATTGTGACTTTTGTGCTCCCTCTAATGCCTCCTCTCTGCGCATTCTCTGGCTTCTCACACCACTTCTTTCCAAAGGGGAATGTCCTAAAACATTCAGGCCTGGCTGTCTGTTTCACTCTGCCATTTCTTGCCTCCTCTGAAAGTTAATCGTCCTTGTGTATTCATCTCTGAGTTTGGTGTAAATGACTTCCACATCTGTACCTGCAGCCGTGACCTCAGTCCAAAGTGAGATGTTAGTATTGGCATCAGTTGCATATTGGACATTCTATTTTGGGTAGCCCACATCTTCAGAAATACACTATTCCAAAATTTTACATCTTCCTTTATTTTTGAAAATTTGACTTCATCACCTGGTGTCCCTTCTGCCCTTCACTACAAAACTGAAGCACTTGGGAAGTTCTTTGTCTCCTGCTTTGTCTGCAGAGACCCTCTTCCTTCTGTCACCAACCCCCCATTGACTTTCTTTGCAATGCTTCTCACATTGGTCCCTTTCTTTTCTTTCTCTTGACGAATATCGTGATTAATGCTAGAGCCTTTTATCTCACTGCTTTGTACCTTTTCCCTTAATCCTGCATATTGAGAACAGATTTAACTTTTGTATAATATTTGAATAGGTTCATTATTCTACACCAAATATATCTTTAGACCCACCTGCAACTTTGTGAATATTTTGGTCTTTTTCCAGCCTGCTTTTCAAATCCCACTTCCTGTGATGCCTTCTGAACCACTTAGCTCTCCACCCCCATTGGTTTCCTTGCTCTTGCTTGAAGATGCAGCACATATTTCCAGTGGCAGCAGCCCTAGGTGTCCTGGGAGGCTAGTCTTTCTTGAGATCCCCATCAGCTTCTCTTCCTTTAGGTAGGATCCGTGTGCCTCCTCGGCAAACATAGCTGCAAAGTATTACATCTTTGAGCAGCCCTTCCCCGCAAACAGATTTCCATCTCAAGTCCCTCCTACAGAGAAATTCTAGAGCTGCCACTGCATATCCTTGTCTCCATCTTTGCTGACTTTGTTTCCTTTCCCCAGAAACCCCTTTCTGTGAATCAAATCCTTATCACAGGAGACAGTACAGCAGGGTGGTTCAAAGCATGAGTTATGGAGTCCAGGTAACTGGAACTTGAGTCTTAACCTTTTACACTCCCTTGCTGGGTTACCCATCAGCAAAATTCAGCTGTTTAATTAAGGCAATATTTGTAAAGGGCTTAGCACAGTGCCTGGCATATCTTAAGCATCATTAGCATCAGCATCATCATTCTTCATCATAATTTAAGGCCCACTATCTACAATAAATCTTTTCCTACAAGGTCAGTCCTCAGATCTCACCTTCTAATTCCTATTTCACTTCTTGTCTGGGCTATTCAGAATGCATCCACTTTACATTTCATAATTATATGACTAGGTTGTAAGCTCTCAGAGGGCTGGAACCATGTCTTACCCTTCTGTGGGTCCAATTCTAAGTGCCAAATCTATACATGGCTCTCCACAAATACCTGTGGGATAAAAAATTATTTGAGACCATGAGTGAAGCACAAAGCTGTATTAAAACAGAGTTCCAGTGCCTTGTCATTTAATCAGAAGGAAAATGCCCTGTGTTTCTGTCTATTGTGCTGTCTTAAAATAGGAATAATGAAATATACCAAGTACGTACTAATTTGGCAGTTATTCTCAGAAATCTGGGACTTTACACTTTAATTAAGCACTTGTAGTTAAGCGTTTGGCCAGAAGATGGTGCAGTGTTCAAGGGATCCTTCTCTCTCAAAGTCAAAACTGATTTTCAAGGAATGAAATTGCAATCCGACCAAGTCTATAAAGAAATGGGAGAAAGTGATGCCAGTTCAGCTTTGACACCATCCTAGGGCTTAGCAAGTGTCATGCTTTCATGTAGTTTCTTCCTTCCTACTGCCTAGCATAATGAGCTGGAGGACTCTTCTAATTAGCTAAATATTATTGTACATCAGAGTGGGGCCATGCTTCCTGTACATTCTTATTTGGGTTTTGCCAGCCAAGGGAAGAAAGCTGTTAGAGGCAGGAGCAGATGTAAGGAAGGCACAAAACATGCCAAGAAGTCATGGCGCGTCTTTGCTATTGGATGAGTCATTTTACTTCACATATTTTTATTCTGATATTAGTCGGAATTCTTCAAGTCAATATGTCTTACTGGAAAAATCTTTTGTGTGTGGTATGTGTATGCATGGCGTGTGTACAGTGTGTATGTCAAAGTTTTATCTACCCCTGAAAAAGTTATATAAATAGGATTTTATTGCTACAACATCTAACGTAAAATGCAGATTGACATAATCTTCTCATTATTATTATCTTTAATGCAGTGTAATGTACTGAGCCAGAAAAATAATACTGCAGTTTGATTTCAGATGTACTGTTTACATTGGTTGAAAACTAATTTAAAGAAGAAGACTCAAAGTTGGTGCTGATCAGCCATCTTTTATCAAGTTTGTGTATCATGCACTTGCTCCATTTTTTTTTTGCCATGTAAAGTCTTCTGAAAATTGAAAACTAATTTATTATCATGTAGTTATTAGCACAATCACAAAAGAGGTCACTGGTCTTTCCTTTAATTTCTGTCACAGGCTGCAGGCCGTATTATGCTAAATCAAGGATACGGAGAGATAATTAACATAGCAACTCTGGCAAGTTTAATAGGTGAGTGATGAACATTTAGAGTTTGGCTTCAAAATCCATGTCTTAATTACCATCCGCCTGCATGCAGTGACGAGGATGGGGCTCTAGCACACCTATTACAGATACAGTCTGTTGGGCCAAAGTTTTCATGAGTTGTCCGTAAAACTATTATTAGATTGAGAGACTTCAAGGCAAGAAAGAAAGAAAAGTGCTTTGTGTTTTGTTTCTTTTTTTAGAAAAAAATGTGAGAAATCTTAAGCCATTCCAATGTGTGGCTCTTTCAGAAGCATCCACTCTACTGCAAGAGTTCTCCCTGGGGGGCTGTTGTCCTCTGTGGGACATATGGTACCGTCTAGAGACATTTTTGGTTGTCACATCTGGGGGAGGATGCTATTTGCATCTCGTGGGTAGAAGCCAGGGATCCTGCTAAACCTCCTACAGTGCACAGCACAACCACCCCCACAACACAGACAATAAAGAATTGGCCCCAAATGTTAATGGCACCAAGGTGCAGAAACCCTGCCCCAGAACCGCCCACTACATCCCCTGTTATTTTTCGCCGCTGGTTGCCAACAGGTGTCACCGCAGGCCCATTTCTATCTGCAGCGTTATCAAAGAGAGTCCATAAACTCTTGTAACATATGGAACGAAATCCCAACTGCAAAGCTTTTGTGGAAGGCAGTTACATGCTGGTGAGCTGAGGCCTATGTAACCAAAATTGATCAATTACACAAATTAAGCATAGCCCTTAAGGAATTTATTTTATTGGTCTGGACATCTGTTGCAGTATTGTCCAAATCCAAAACTCAAATGGTGCCTCGGGTTGCCAAGTTAGGCAAGAAAATCTAGTAGCTATAAAAGTACAACTGAAAACCCTATATTAATATCACGTCCATCTGCTGAATGTTACATAAATATGCAGACTTTTTATTTTCCTTGGGAATAACATTTATTTTTACAGTGCCCAGTTTGACATTCTTATGACATTCTGTTCAGTTTATTACATTGTAACTTTAAATGTTTCTTCAAAAATGCATTTATAATGTTGTTGTTAATCTTTTTTCAAGGGTCTGTACCACCTGTTTAACTTATAGTTAAATAGAGAAGTCCTTTTTCTTATAGGAAGAATGGGAAATCTTTGGACAAAGAGGCTCAGAAAAGATTTTGAGTAACACTTGTGTAGTGTAAAGGGAAATTATATAACAGCCATGAATGCTAATATTCCATCCTGCTCTTTTACAAGTTGAAATGTAATCTCCATTTTAAACTAAATTAGCATCATTTCCAAACAGAGTATCATATTTATATCAGATTTATACAACCACATCAGATTACTATTAACATGTAAAATAGTCTCTTTTATGCTGCTGGTAAAAAATAGATTGAAGAGAATGATTTGATTTCCACTTTAATGTCAGGGATTTAAATTAATCTGAGTGGACATGTTTAGGTTGAGAGTTGCTCCAACATTGAAGAAACAGCAGGTAGGGGCGGCTTTACCTTAAGAACCTGTTGTGATCCTGGCACGAAGAAAACCTTGCAGTTATAAAAGTACATCTGAAAATCATGATGTTCCTATCATGTCCATCTGCCGAATGTTAAATAAATATGTTGGTTGGTTATTTAAATATGTTCAGTGGCTAAGCCAACTGGAAAATTATAGGATATGTGTAGGAAAACTTAGAGGACATTTTCTTCATGTTTTCCCCTTCATTCTCAGTCTATATATTCAGGAAAACACTTTTTAGTAGTCAATTATTGAATGAATTCTAATCTAATAATAAGACCATCTAGAAGGGTCAGGGAAACTTAAAAAGCAAAACCAGAACTGAACAAACAAATAAACAAACAAAAAACCCAAGGCAAACAAAACTTGGCACAGGTATCAGAGAGATTTCCTTACGGTATTTTCTATTTTAAAAAAAGAAAAAGATAGATAGAATTGTATCGGATTTATTTTAAAAGAATACTTTTAACTGCAAAAGTGGTTCATGTTTACTATGGGACATTTAAGTAATATGAATCTAAAAGTGTATTCAAAAAATTTAATTTTAAAATTTTAAGTGAAAATATATTAACCCGTAATTAGATGGGTGTGAGATTCAAGAAAAGGGTAACAATAGGTATTGGTTTTTTTCTTAATAGAAATTCAATGATTCATTGACTGTCATTTGTACCAGAATTCTTATATCCCCTCCACCTCACCCCCACTTGGAACTAAAGAAGGGAGGGTTGTCTGGATAAAACCCAAATACATTCACTTTTATGGAAACACATTTCCAGTGTAAAAGAAGATAAATTTTCAGGGAAACGGGGAAGATGTCTGAGAGTCTGAATTGGTCATGAAGGCAAGAGGAGCCAGTTTCTTGTCATTTATGCATTGGTGGACTAATCCTGTTTGAAATAAGATGAGCTACAGCTGTGCCTGTACTGGAAAAGGAGGAGCATAACTCCTCCAAGGTCACCAGCAAAGAATTTTCATGCCAGAGGTTGCCTTATAGAAATGTGGGGTGAATAACTCATTGAGGTAGGGTGACATAAAGGAGCATCTACCATGTACATGGGAGACCTGTTTTTTTCCCCCTGCTTTTGCTACTGTCATTTCCAAGTCAAATCAGTTACTCCATTTTAAAAATAACCAACATGGAAACTGTTGCACAAAACAATTTGTGGTGGTGGGGGTAGAGTCTATAAAAAGGTATCCATATCTCTGAATTCAGCACTATATAAATATCTAGGAGGCCTTGTGATTTATATTCATGCACCCAGTTAAGTAGATGGATGGTTGAGAAGAGAAGGTAACTTGCTTTTGGAGAGAGAGACTCTAACTGGCCAAACTAAGAATAACTCTTTTGATTCCCAATAGTCTTAAAACCAACAGGCATTTTCTTTTCCTGTTATAGAACCGCTGCATTTATTGAAGTCATAAGCCCGTAGTCTATCTTTAGACTCCTGATGTAATTTCTGAATCACTAACCATTTCTGAGACCACAAGATATTTAAAAATAAGATAAGAAATATTGACTGAGACTCCCTGAAGCCTGCAAGGGAAACGAAGATACCCCGGCAGAGGTTTACAGTGGAATTTCTCTCCTGTAGTTCATGCACATTGAAAATGACATGATCTATCCCAAGGAATAACTTAAGACCTGATCCACTTAAACGGCTCCAAGTGATTTATCATAAATGTGCTTATTTGGAAGGTTTAACAGTAACTGCTTATGGGAGGTGGTGGGGTTAACTACCAAAATTGTACATAACTTGGATCCTGTGTATGGCAATTAATCAAGAAATTATATTCTTTGACTTTCTAACAACCCACACGGAGTGCTACATCTGTGGCATGTTTAAGAGAGAGAGAGAGAGAGGGATGAAATATTTCTTCTAATAAAATGCTAATGGTTTTGTTTTGGAGAAAAAATATTGAATTATTGTGGTGTTAGATTTATCTGTATGAGGATTTCTCAAGTCACAGTCAGTAAGTACTTCTGACAGAAAACCAACTATGTCCTGAATACAATATCCCAGTCATCTAAATGACTTCAGGATTATGGAGAGGTCCCTTTATAATGCTGAAGAAAGAACACGGGAATAAATGGTGTGATAGAGAACTGTAGCAGTCGAAGTTATTACTGTGAGCATTTGTTAAATGTTCAAGAGTATTTATTTAACCCAAAGCACGTTGGAATATGTTAATTAAGACAGGTGAGGCATCCCATTGATTTGTGGTATCTCTCGTGGGCATAACTTGCACCCACTTAGTTGCTCTAGTCCTTAGGTTTTCAAGATTTTGGGGGGATGCCTACTGTGGTTAGGAACCCAGAGCTCACTTCCCTGGAGGGTTACTTTTACAAATTCAGTATCTGAAAACCTAAAAGTACCATCATCTAAAAGAAAATTTGGGTCAACAAAAGTGTCAAAAGTATAATGTCATTTTCATTCCTATGATCCTTTGTGATATGGTTCAAATGGCTTATTTTAATAGTTCACTTTTCAATCAGTAGCTTTTTAAAAATGACAATTTCGCAAATGCTTATGGAGCAACTACTTTGTGCCTGCACTGGCCAAGAGACAGAAAGATGGAATAATACCTGACTTCTACCTTTTAAGATCTCATAGTGCAGCAAAACAGAGAGCTGTAACAAATATTTGTAATGTGAAAAGAGCAACACTCATGAAACAGTCCAGTGCTGGACACTTACCATAGTAGAGACACTGCATCAATTATTCTCTTTTACAGACAAGGGAACTGAAGCTTGTAGAGAGGTTAGATCACACAGTTAACAAGAGGAGAGACAAGCATTTACCGGAAGCCCTGTGTGGTTCTGGATACTCACATAGTGCTTGCCAGATGCCTGACATTGTGTTTAGGGCTTTACACTCATGACCTCACTCAGTCCTCATGACAACCCTATGCAGGGGATACTATAATTATCCCCATTTCACAGATGAGCAAACTGAGCTCTGAGAGGGAGCAACTTGACCAAGATCATGTAGGTAATGTCAGAGCAGCAATTTGAATATAGGCTCTTGACAACTAAACGTTACTGCTGTGAGATATGGAGACATTTCTGCCTGGAGCTGTGGGAAGGTACAGAGATTAGGGCAGATAAATTATAAGAAGATTAGAAATATGGTCTTGATAAGGACTTTGAAGATAATGCTTATATCAGACTTCCTTCTCATCTGAGTCAATTGAAGGATGTATTTTTGAACCTTTCAGAAATCTCTGTAAGTTATAGATCTGAATTTTAGTGAGAATCTATTCCATTCCTTGGAGTGCAAAAATCCAACACAATGTCTGGGAATTCAGACTTATAAAATCATACAGAAGTAATTCTTTAAAAAAAACTTTATTTTGAAGTAATTGTAGGCTCATAAGAGGTTGTAAAAATAAGAGAGTTATAGTATGCCCTTCACCCAGCTTCCTCCAATGTTAACGTTTTATATAACCATAGTACATATCAAAAGTGGGAAATTGACTTTGACAAAATACTATTCTCTAGACCACAGATCATATGGGGATTTCATTAGTTTTTAGATGCACTCTATTGTTTTGTATAGTTCTTTTCCATTTTATCACATGTGTAGATTTGTGTAGCCACCAAGAAGTAATTTGTTTTAAGCTGGCATAAAGAAAAAAATAAACTGTTTTGAACAATCTATCATTTTGTTTTAAGGTATTGTTAGGTTTAGGGGATGCTTTGCCAAATATCTTACTCTTTTAAAATAATTTATGTTTTAATGGAATATTACCATGATGTAAGAATGATTATTCATAGTAGAAAAGGTTGCTAAAAAAAAAAAAAAATCCCCTTAGGGTATATAACTTGATTCCATTAAGAAAAGTAAGGTTTCCATATATTTATTACTTAAAGCTTACTTGTTAGATTTAGTTTTTAAACATTTACAGATGGCAGTGATAGGCTCTTGATTTTTCTGTATATTTCTAAGTATCTCAAATGAGTATGAGCAATACTGTGTTGAGGTGTATATTGAAAGACATCGTCTTATATTAACATGGGAAAGTGTCTATTGCCATTCAGAGCTTTTTATTTTGTAGCTCTTGTTTCGAAGAAGGATGTGGAGGTAAAAACCCAAATTTTCAGTATGTTCCCAAAAGCCCCAGACGTCTGAGCTTAAAATGGGGTTAAATTTTAATGAAAACATACCCTCTAGTCAATGTGCTTTAAATTATAATTTTAAAAGCCAATCACTTTCTTTTTTGACTGACATGTGGCATTTTGGATAAATTTTTAAATCTTTAAAATCTGTAAGAAATGAATTTGGGATCTTGTAGGTATCGTATTTAGAGCAGGGAAAAAAAGGGATAGCTCATAGTGAAGGGGTTGAATTAAAATCATTTGTAATTATGCATCACAAAGAGGTACAATCACAGTGCATCCATTTATACGTGCATCTGTGCATCTGCCTCTGACCCCAGCTTTCTGGTTTCTGTCTCCTTTCTTTACAAAATCTTCACTTATGCGTAGATGCACACATTAGAGAGGAAATTGGGGCTAATGATTTAGGAATGTGCTAATTAATTCTTATTATGTTCTATGAACCGAGAGAAATAGTGAAAGGTTGTCTGCATATGCATATACACTATGTATATTTTTCCACACAGTGTTTTCTTCTGAAGGAAAGTTATACTGTTTTTTTTTTTTTTTTTCTTTTTAGGTTCTTATACACAGTGACAGCTAGCAGAATCTAAAGTGCTGACATTATGACTTAGAGATGTGATAAAGAGAAACATCTATTGCATTTTCTGTAAGTAAATGTGGTGCCGGCATTGAGAGAACATACGTAATCAGATACCTGTTCTCCCTGAGTTTCTTAATTTAAGCCTCGTGATTTCTAATTAGCAGTTAGATTGCATCCATTGTTATTTTGTCTTTGGTTATCAATGATGATCAACCTTTGCCAAACAAAGATATGTCATCATGCTGGGGACACTCACGGATTTTTTTTTTTAAAGGTTTTAACATTTGATAATAGGTTTTCCAATAGCTTGAAGGGTAGCTTTTAACATTTCTTTTCCAGCTGAAGTATTTCCTGAGTTCTGTCCAAGCCCTCTGTAGTTAAAGAAAAGGCTTTTTGACACTGAATAGACAATGTTGTGGCTTTTTTTTCCTTCTTCAGACAAATGTATAGGCATTTAGGCCACCACGTTGTACTCTCGTAATTGAGACACCTTGCAGAAATGGCAATTATAGGGTGACTCGTGTCAAAAATATTCAGAACAAATTACATTTTACCGATTTTGAAAAACTTTCAAAGGTACTCTGTCCTCTTTCATTCTCCTCTCTCTCTTCCTTCCTCCCTCCCACCCACTCTTCTTTTTTTCTTTTAAATATTAAGTAAACTATTTGCATTTTTACGTTTCATCAAAGTTGTGCCAGGTTTTTTCTGGGTTTACTAAAACTCCAAGTGGACTACTCAGATCAAAACAATTAGTGAAGTCTAAGGTGTTCTTAATTCCTGAAATGAAAACAGAATGGATGTTCAGGACGTTCTGTGTTGCTCTGGCTACCCGCTTGGCTTCTCGCTCAGAATATTCTTGCTCTCAAGTTAGTTCCCGTTCTGTTTATTTTGTCCTGAGCTCAGCGAACTTTCCAAAGCCCTACTCGTCAAACAACACTTTTTTCCCCCCGCCCTGTGAGCTGGAGTTTATTTTGTGCTCACCCTTCATTCTGTGGGTTGTGAATAATTTTAACACAAAGAAAAAAAAATCTCCTCCTGACCACGGGAGAGAAGGGGGGATTTTAGAATAAAGATAAAAATTGTTGTTTTAGCCCCCAAAGCAAAGGACTTGGGAAAGAAGAGAAAAAGGGGGCGGGAATAGAACAGCAAAGGAAGAAAAAAAAACAGAAAAATTTTTTTACAAGGGTGTCAGTGCAAAACAGGTGTTTGATGAAGCTCAAGCAAAACAAATGACAAAGTTAGCATTGAAGGGCCAAATACATGATACACATTTAAACTGCTTAGGTAAATTTATTTATGAAATAAATGTGCAGTTTTACAAATTTGAACGTTGAGCAAATGTTTACAGATTGAAACTTATCATTTCTTGATTAACAGCATGAAGTGGGGCAATAGTCCTATTGAAAGCCATTCTTAATTGGGCTCATTGTAAATGTTTTGGTTAAAAGAAAAGATTAAAGTGAGCTGTGACCTCTGTGGAATGTTGAGACTGGTGAAATTTCTGGTTTTAGCATTATCCTCAAATTGTCTCACAGAGAATTACATTTTACAAAGTTAAAAGAAGGCAGAAGATCCCTACTCTTTGTTTCAGGTTTGCCTAGCATCCAGTCAGAGATGGGTAAATAACAAGGACAGAACCATGGAACTCCAGCGGTCTCACTTAGGAGGCCCATACTAATGGCAACAGCAAAACAGTGCTACATAGACATCAATAATTTGTGACTGCAAATGTGCAGGTACAGTACAACAAAATTGTTCTATCCTTACAGCCTTAGGTGTTGGCACTTTTCTTTTGAGCCCATGTATAGAACAGGACAATTTGAAAAGTGAAATATTCAAGCCATGAAGAAAAAGAAAATATATTGCTGTATTTTATTTATGTAATGGCCACAATGTGCTGGTTCTCTACTGGCCCCAGAGAAGTACAGCTGTGATCAAGACAGACGTAGTTCCTGCCCCCGTGGAGCTTACAGTCTGTCGCAGAGCTAGACCAGGGAAAAGAGTATGAAGTGTGAAGAATGAGAAGTAGAGAATGTTACAGGAGCCCCCAGAAAATTAAGGTTATTGGATTAGTTGATTTTTCCCCCACTTTTCTGCTTCCGTCTCTTTTCCTCTTCACCCTCTCTTTTCTTCCTCTTCCCTTTCTTTCTCTTCCCCTTTCCCTCTCTCTTTGTTCCTCTCTTTCCCTCTTGATCTTTATTTTCCAAACAGAATTCAGCCAAACTCATTTTTAAAAAGAGAAGCAGTCTAACATTATTTAGAAAGAGCAGCATATTAGAAGTGGTTGCAGCCATAGGCTTGGAAGGGTGTGACCCAGAGATTGGAATCCCGCTCTGCCATCAACTAGCCTACATTCTTAGTCAAAAGATCTTGTATGTGTCTTCTTTTTATTAAAAGTAGGGCTAGAAATATGTACTTTTAGAAATTTATAGGAATTTTAGATGTGACCTTGTAAGTAAAGTCTCTGGCTTCTTTCCTGGCAGGTAGTGATCATGCTAAAATCATTAGCTACTACCATATTATTATTATTCCTATTACTATTATTATTTTTCTTTTTATTTTGTAGAAGCAATGTCTGTATTATACAGCAGCTAAAAAATAGTGAATGATGATATTAATCAATTGAAATAATTTTCTCCAAAAGCAATGACTAGCTTTGGTATTACGTAATTCTTACGTTTTGTTTTGCCTATTCACAAAAGCTGTTGTTTTTTAATGTTAAATATAAAAACCATTTTCAATAAATAAATCTTTAGCTAAGATACTAAAGCCACATTGTTTACAATTGCGTTGTCTTTTTCTCTGAACATTTTTAGGATTAAAGCTTGAGCCAGATTTCAATGAGCCCCTTCAGGAGACAGGGAAATTTATTAATATTTACTTTGATTCCAGAGTGATTGAGACATATTTCTCAATGCACCCATACAGAATAATGTGATAGATTTTTGTGTGTGTCTTTTGAAATCAGTTGTACTGTATTACAGACAAACCCTATGTAAGTGTGAATATGTATTTATATAATTTGATAGTGCTAAATCACAAATTTATATCATTTGATAGCACTAATTCAAAAATTAAAATTGTTATAAATTTGTCCTTAATCAGGACATTTAAAAATCAGTCTTTATGAACACTTTTAGATTCTGGAAGTGCTCACACTAAGTCCCCATGTATAAAAGGTAAAGGTGACATAATCACATGTAGAATTTAGATAGCCTCCTCTCTGTTTGTACATAGTGTGCATGTCCCCCACCTCCAATCCCAGCCTAGGCTTTAGCATCATTGAACATCTCTCTTCCAGGAATGGTCTTTTTATTCTCATGCCTTCTGTTTTGCTTGTGTGGTCTGATCAGCCTGAAATGCCTTTTCCTGTCGGGGTGAAATCTTACTTATCTTTTAAGGTCTAGTTCCAGTGTCATCTATGGTGTGATTCATCTCCCAATACCCCTGGGTGCAATAAGCTGGTCCCTTCTTTGTACCCCATAGCTCTTTTTTCCTCTCCTGGTACATGATAGCTGTTTGAGCATCTTTTCACCCCTCCACACCAGGAACTCCTCAGTGAGTTCTTGAGATCTATGCCCTATTCGCCTTTCCAGAAAATTTGATTCCTGTCTTCAAGGAGTTTCCAGTCTGGGCAAGGAAGCAGACATGTAAACATGGAATTACGCTGCAATTTGGAAAGTGAGGTAAAATAATTATCTAAATTAGTGTACACAGATGAGCACTAATTTACTAAAGAATCCTGCTTTTCTCATACAACAACTGAGCAGTCGGCATGTAGGTGTAGTCTGTTTCTTAAAATAGCAATGTTTTCCCAGTCTTCATATCAATATTTATGTTGTTACTCATGCTCTGTTAAAACAAAACAAAATAAAACAAAATCTCTCAAATGACATTGTATATCTAATGTTCGTGATGGGGAATTTAGGAGTCTATTGAAAATTGTGACACATAGCAGGACTGATGCTTCGTACTCCAAACCAAATAAAGTTTCACTGGACCTTAACTGTAAGCTAAGACTTTAAGTGCCATTTATTTGTTGAGTTTTGCCACTCTAAATTGTTCAGCTTGGCACAAGACCTTTAAAAGAAAGTATAGTTTAATTGGTTTGTGGTTTATTTTCTATTATATTAAAATGACCTGCTTATATTAAAATGACATGCCTTTCAAAACCTACTAGAGCATTAAAACATTGTTGTAGTGATAAAAGATTTCCAAATGTTATTCTGAAAAGCAAGGAAAAGGGTTTCAAACACATAGCTCATAGCTCAGTATAGTGAGTTATGTCGAGCTCTTGGATGTAGCTATAAAATCATCTTCTCTTTCATATATGCCAGAGTTTTGGGCTTTTGGAAAATGTTTTCTATAATTGTTATTTTTCGGTACCTGTTTTTTTTTTTTTTTTTTTTTTTTAATATTCACTCTGAGGTAGTCTTATTACAGTAGGCTCATAACACCATAACCTTATCCATATATAGCCAGGCAAAGCTTTCTGCTGTTAAGTAGAACTTATGAATACTTAAGAGAGGGAAAGCATTGCTATTCTTGAGCAAATTTGGAGAGTTTAGAAACATTATTTTGAAATGTGCTTCCTTAAAGTCAGAAGAACTTAATTAAGTTCCCAGGGTTAATTGTTTCTGAAGTGTTAACATGTCATTTGTCTATTCAAACTCCAAAGCAAATCTAATACGGGATTTAATAACCTGTTTATGTGAATAGAAATTTAGGGTGGGGGTGGCGTGGGAGAAGAAGGAAAAGCTAATAGGCTTTTACCTAGTTAGTGGGTTTAAGGAAGAATTCTTTCTGTCTTTATTTGAAACAAAAGGTAAATCCTATGTTTAAAACTCCTTCTATTTGGGAGCATAAATTGGGATGACAAGGAAGTTTTGGAACAAAACAGTATTTTTACACTTTGTTCATTTCATATTTATCACTTGCTTGTTTGCTAATTTTCATTTGCAAGAGGCAATTCTTCCAGCTAACTGGGTGCCTCAATGGGCCACTGATTTCTTTGAAGTGACAGTCTGTAAATATGCATAAAAAAGGGATGCAATTAGCGTGTGTGTGGTTCAGTGCAGCCTGATTCCATTGGCAAGTTTACCCACAGTGTTGATAAGCTACATTATCTAGAAAATTGGCCGCTGAAAAACAGCACCTCTGATTGCCAGCAAAGGTTCCAGATAACAGGGTGCTGAAGAGAAATATAATTGAGGTTGAATATATTAACCAAGGTGTCACATGCTCCTTAGAAGCTCTAATTTATCAGCATGTTGGAATTTTTATTAACATTTGGAATGCGTTTCTACCACACTAATGAAGTGGAATTGGCAGTTCAGGTTTTAGTTATTGTCATTTCTGAGAAGTTAAATGTAATTTCTCGTTAGACACAGTTATGTAAATATATTTGTTCAGGGGCTGAAAAAAATTATACATTTTACAAAATACAAATATGTTGTTAAGAGGCAGTGTGACAAATCAGTGGTGGCTCGAGTCCTGAAAATCAGCCATGTATTTATGCTGCATTTTGTACATTACAGCTCTTCTTTGTGGGGGAAATTTGAGAGAAATGAAGGAAGCTTAATTTCATTAACTCTGCAACTGGCTCGCCATTGTGAAAAACAGTTAAAATTAGCCACTGTTTCAGTAGGCTAGCACGTCTAAGAGGATTTTATGATTAAACTATTTTTTTAAATGAAAACTTGCTCAAATTATAAGGTGAATTAAGCTTTCATGGAAGATATCTGCTTTTCTTTTTTCTATTCTTCTTGGAAGTGCCCAAGATTTCTATTCATTTTCTAATTCCAACAAATAGGTTTGAAAGATATTTGTTAACAAGACTATTAATTTCTATTATAAAAATAAATAGAGATGTGCAAATTTGAAATTATTTTAGATTGCATACATATGTAATAACACTACATTTTTTTGAAGCAAAGAAATAAAAATCATAAACTTTGGGATAATGTTTCCTTAGGAATAAAGAGGAGGAAAGAGTCAGAGGTATCAGGGGAACATACACAGGCAGTTTCAGCTGTATATTAATAGTTACTAAGTTAGGTGATAGATTTTTGAGTGTCTGTTACATTATGATAATTCATAATTACATATATGTAACATATATGTTTATATAGATCCTATATCAGAATATAAAACATTTTTAAAAGGAAATAACTCAATTTCTGTTGACTCATAAATTTTGTTTTCCCATGAAATGATTATGAATTACAGTCTGTAGAGCACTGTGTATTCGTAACATGCTTAGTATTAGTTAATTGCACACATCTCCGACCTCAGGGAATGATGCCACATTTTTCCTCCATTAGTAATAGATATGCTGGTCACAAAGCATTGGTTCCCTAGAGACAAATGACCCGTGGAAGACATTCTCAGCTTTCCCTTTGCGTTCACTCCTTAGCAACTGCCAGTCTTCTACTGTTCTATAGGGCTCCTGATTTCATTCCTTCTTCTCCTACTGGCTGCTACCACTCTTGGCATTCCTTGACCCAGTTTATCCCTGCTGCAATACTTCCGTGCATTTCACACACTTATCCTCTAGCCCTCAACGATAAACTTCTCATTTCTATCACCTATCCCATTACATGTGTGTGTGGGGAAGATTTAGAAGTTGGGGGTGGGGAGGAGTGGTGTTCCCTTTATTAGCAGGAACTTCTGGTTGGTATTGAACTGGACACAGGAGATTCTCATGCCCGTTGGACAGTTACTCTTAGGATGCCCATTATGGTAGATGTGGTAAATTGTCACTTAGCACACATTTTGCTTTTCTTCAAATGTCACCAGTTAGATAGCTAAAATCTGTAATTCTCAGACTCTCTTGCAGCTAGGGTTCTGGAAAAAAATTAGGTTCACATAGGTGCATGCAGGTGCTGTTTGAAAGGTAATGTTCTAAGTGTAGTTCACTAAGTCCCTGGGTGTGGAGTGGCAATGTGGTGGCCCAGATTCCAGATCATGCTTATATCATTGTGTCTTTGAAATTAGCTGTTCTATGGGCAGCCTTCAGATTCCTCACATTCTTGAGAAAGCAGATGTGGAGACTCCCCTAGCCCGCCAGTTTTTCATTGTGGTTACCTTGATTTACCTGCTTCTTTGGCCCTTCCTACAGTTTTGAAAGCTTTTATTTCTGTGTGTTAAATCCCTTTCTACCCAAGTCGTTTGATTTTAAGAAACTAAACCCTGATCAATACCCCTGCAAATCTGGTTCAGATGACTCCGTAACAGGACCAGGCCCAGAGTAAAGCAGTAGAGACACCCATGGCACAAAACTTAAGTTGTTGGGCACTTTCAGGGTCATGGTAGTGTCTCTTTAAATTTTACGTCCTGGGCAACTCTCTTGCCTCACTTTAGTGCTGGCTCAGTTCAATAAGCAAATAGCAGATGTTATTTATTATAAAAATAATTAAATCACATCTCTAACAGATGTTGGCAAAATACAATCCATGGACTAAATGTGACCCACTGCCTATTTTTGTAAATAGAGTTCAGTTGGAACACAGCCATGCTCTTCTTTTATGTACCGTCTGTGGCTGCTTTTGCACTGAAGAGCAAAATTGAGTACTTGCAACAGAGAACGCAAAGCAGAAAATATTTACTCTCTGGCCATTTACAGAAAAAGTTTGCAGATTCATGCTCTATATGCTACTGTGGATATGCCTAAATGTGTGGGGTAAGACTGCCTGAGATCAAATTTTGGTTCCTCTATGAGTGTCTGGCTAAGTTGCTTAACTTCCATGGAGTGGTGTGCTGAAATCACCCAAAACTTGTGGGTATCTCTTCTTAACTCTCATTCCATTGATCATCTTGATAGCCAGAAATCAGCCATGGTGGGAGTATTTCCTCTAGGAAAATTAGCAAATGCTACAAATCAAGGCTTCCCCAGAGACCCAGGAACTAAACACTTGCTGCCTCTGTAAGTATGGATGGACCCCAACTTATGACGGTGTGATTCATGATTTTTTGACTTCACAATGGTGTGAAAGTGATATGCATTCAGTAGAAGCTGTGCTTCAAGTACCCATACAACTGTTCTGTTTTTTTCCTTGCAGTACAGTAGTCAATAAACTAAATGAGATATTCAGCACTTTCCTATAAAATAGTCTTTGTGTTAGATGATTTTGCCCAAATGTGTGCTAATGTAAGTGTTTTGAGCACATTTAAGGTGGATTAGGATAGGCTATGATGTTTGGTAGGTTAGGCATATTAAATGCATTTTTGACTTATGATACTGTCAACTTATGGGGGGGTATCAAAACATAACCCCACTGTAAATCGAGAGGCATCTGTACTAGATTCTTCTTTTTCCCAATGATGTGACACACACACACTTAGTGCCCCATCTGGAGCCTCTTTAACCATCAGTGCACCCAGCCCCCAGCTGCTGTGAGTGCTGCAGCTAACAGCATATAGCTGTGCTCTCCTCAGGGGCAGTCAATGGCTTGCTGATATGGGTGGCACAAAAGCCCAGCTTCTTTGCACCATTCTATCATGCAGTTTATGCTCCAGAATGCCTCTCTTGCCATGGGTTAGACCACAGCTAGACTTTGCCTGGGATTCTTGATTGGCTTTTTCACCTTCTCTATCTGGCTTCAATTTTCATTACAGGTTTGTTCTAAATTAAGTCCAGGATCCAGACAAGGTGAGGTGAGGACAGCGAAGTGCCTAGAGCCCACAATATCAGGAGGCACTCACTGTCGGGCCAAAGAAGTGTTGTACAACCCTTCTAGGAGGAAGAAAACAGGTGCCTCTGAAAATTTTTTGGCTTAGCTGTTTCCCTCTCCTTACCCTAATCTGGTCCCTTCTTGCCCAGATAAATCACATGCACTTGAATTTCTGCTTTAGCCTCTGTTCCTTAGCAACCCAACCTAAGGCAAGTTTCTGTATAATGGATTGTTACCTATTGATTGCTTTAAGGACTAAATGAGTTAAGGTATGGGAAACAGCAATGACTGAAACAATAATGGGGGATGAACAAATACATGTATATATAGAAATGGTGCCGAGACAGATCGCTCTTGTGCCTTTGTGTATATACTCTTCTCCCTATCTGCAGTGCATGCTCTGTTTCTATTGGCTTACCTAAATGCCACTCTCCCCTTCTTCCCCGCAAAACCCTATTTTGTCTATGAGACTCTTACTGGCTACAGCATTCTAACTGACATTAATTTACATAAATCTCCATTCCCTGACTCCTTTTTTTTTTTCTTTACCAAATAATTTTTTTCCTTCCATTGTGTTTTTGTCCTATAAATCATTACCTGTATAACTTACTTGAATAGATTGACAAATGTGGTAAAATCAATATAACGATATTGCAAAAATGATCCTTAGAAGCGTGAAAAAAAGAGATCCAACTGATAACCTTTGGAGATGTGGTTCCTGTGCTTTCTACTAAGTGTTCAAGTATAAGGACAACCCAGGGCCTAGAGATCACTCCGTCTGCAGCCCAGGGAAGTGGGTATTTTGTAATGCCTATAAAAGTTGTTTCTTTGACTCTGAACAACAGACTTTTAATTGCTATATTGATAGGTATCCCCAGATATCTTAGTCAGTTTTGTTCATTGATACTGTCACCGTCTATCTCAGCACTCTAATTTCTTCATAGTTTTCTTTGTTGTTTTTATTGTTGTTTTGGTTTTGTCTTTGTTTGAGATGGAGTCTCGCTCTGTCACCCAGGCTGGAGTGCAGTAGCGCCATCTCGGCTCACTGCAAGCTCCGCCTCCCAGGTTCACTCCATTTTCCTGCCTTAGCCTCCAAAGTAGCTGGGACTACAGGCACCCACCACCACACCCGGCTAATTTTTCGTATTTTTAATAGAGACAGTGTTTCACCATGTTAGCCAGCATGGTCTCAATCTCCTGACCTTGTGATCTGCCCGCCTCAGCCTCCCAAAGTGCTGGGATTACTGGCGTGAGCCACTGCGCCCGGCCTCTTCATAATTTTTATCACCACTTATAATTTCCTAATTAATTTGCTTACTGACAATCTTTCTTCCTAACAAGACTGTAAGCTCCACGAAGACAGGCTCTTCACTCATTCCCCATTATTTGTAGCCCACCTTGTGCATGGCAGGCACTCAATGAATATATGTTGCAGTGACTGATAGAACAAATGAATTATGCAGACATTTTCAGAACTGGCATATAGTGACATAGTATGGGCTCAGTATATATTTGCAGAGTGAGTGAATGAATGAAGTCACTTAAAGGAACCTTCTGGCACATGTTTCACAGGCCAGGAGCTTCTCTTATTTGAGTTTGATAAATATTGTTGCACTTTTCTACAAAGTACAATGAACAATCAATAGATATTCACAGGTGCTTTTTCTGAAATTAGTCCTCATGTAGAAAATGCAGGAATGTGACACCTAAAATTAAAAATGTGACACCACAAATTATGATATAATCTCATGATATACTCAAGTCATGAGGAGAAAGATGAGTTTAGGGTAAGGAGTGTAGCCAAAATGATTAGTGTGACACTCAGACGGCTTTCTAGATTGACTCAAAGAGGGATGGGTTCACATCAGAGTGTTTTGCTGTGCAGGTGTAGTGCTGTGACTTGGTAATGGGAGGCCCTGCTTTGACTGTTATTCCAACATAAGAACAAAGCAATTGATGTCAAAGATGTCAGTCAACTCTGTCCTGGTGTTGGCTTAAGAGCGTCCCTCAGAACTTACATAGTGGGCTTGTTCGGAGATCATGGAGTGAACAAGGGCAGTGGATATTAGGAGACCCACTCTGGCTCAAATAAGAACAGTGTTGCTTCTGTCTGGTAATACAATGGGAGAGACAGTCTAAACAAATAATCCATATAACAAATAATGTTGATATAATTGTGATAAAAGTCCAATGTCTTTAAGAGCATTTCCCAGAAGGAGCTAACCTAGGCCAGGGATTCAGCGCAGTATGGGGAGTGTTTCTGCAGAAACGACATTTAATCTGAGAACTGAAGGATAAACAAGAGTTGGGCTACATGTTGGTGGGGAAGGTGGTTTGGAGAGAAATTATTGCTGGTAAATTCTCAGCCTTTTTTCCTTAGGAAAATGAACCTTCACACCACCTTGGTTTCTGGTCCTTTTCTTGCTTTCATACGCACTTATTTGCCAATGCTTAGGGGGAACACAGTGTAGTCAGTGGAAAAAATGCGGAGTGGTATGAACAGGTGTTTGAACCCCAGCTCTGCTCTTCACTGAGCTGTGTGTTCTTGGGTAGCCTTCTTGTTTTCTCTGAGCCTTATCTGTAAAACAGGACTCTACATGAAATGTAGGGAGGATTAACAATTACTCTCCCAATGGCAAATGCTGCTATAGAATCTACCATGTACTGTTTTTAAAGTAACTCGTTTAATCTTCCTAACAGCCCTATGAGATAGATGTGGTTGCTATCCCCAAATAATTTGGCCAAGATCACATTGGCTGGTAAATGATGGAACTAGGATTCAAATCCAGACAGCCTGGCTCTAAAGTCTCTGTGTTTTGCTGTTTTGCTACTAATTCTTGATTCATAAAGTGGCCCCCAGGAAAGGGAGCAGAAATAATCTTCATTGTCATTTCCTTGGCTATTGGTGAACCTCAGACCCTAAGGACTTTTGTTGGTCTATAGGACTCCTCAGGGGCACAGGGCTTGGTTATTAGAAGCAAAAGCACTCCCTTTTATTTAAGAGCTCAGGATTGTGATCATTTGCCAAAACTGGCCGTCTTGAAAGGATTGTATCGCTTGCCATTTGGTTTTCATTCTGAGGCCACATGTGACTGTAACATAAATACTTATGGGAGATATCATTACTCTGAAGTTTAATGTTTACATGTCAGCTCCCTGTCTTTATAGCAACTGCTTTGGGTCATCTCTCTTCTGTTCAAGCCAGGAACTCTGGAAAATCATGCTCATGCACAGATTTCTATGTCACCTCTATCCCCGACTTCTAGCAACTAAGGGAAGGGCTGAAGTGATTCCACCTTATCCCATCTGTATGCGTCACCAAATCTTGGCCATGACCTGTGTTCAAAGACAGCATCAGGACCTTAAATTATGAGTTGTTCTCCAACAATTGCTGGATTTCTTTGAATGCCTCTGGGTGTTGAGGGCATCAAGGTGGAGGTCTTCTTCAAGGCAGTAGGGATTCATGCTCTTTTTGCTGCCTTCCTTTCTTTCCTGAAGCTTTGTTTGGTGAACTCCTACAGACCCTCAGGTCTCAGTTCTGCATATCATTTTAGAACATAGCCTTCGTTCCTTGACTTCCTTTCCTGCATTGAAATCTGACCTCTTATTATGAGCTGTCATCTCATCCTTAGTTAACCTTCACACAGTGTCTCCCTCTGTACATATAATTTTGCATGATTCATTTTGATGTCTGTCTTTCTAGTGAAACTGTAAGCTGCATCCCAAGCAGGAGCTCCATCAATAAGGGTGGAATGAGTGAATGAATGAATGAGTGGAGATGAGAAGCACTTACATAGCTATTATTCCTAGCATTAGCTATTTTCATAATTCAGGCTAATTGGAATCTCAACCAGAGTCCTTGAGATTTACTATGAAATATACCAGCACACACACTTTAAATGAATTTTGATTCCGCATCTCACTCTTCTACTTTGACACTCTCACATCAGGATGCTCATCACACGCGTGTTTCTCACTGTTTTTGTGTGTTGTTCTTCAGCACCAGATTTGTAAACAAACCTCAGTGGGAGTGCCCTCAGGAACTCATCCAAATTATTTTGCCTGGAGACTGTTTATTAGGGGTTACCTCTAGGCTGCTGCAGCCCTTTTCTAGAATCACGTAAGGGTAAAGTGGCGAACAAGAATGGATTTGAAACAGAAACCACCATTGCAATTGACACTAATTAACAGAGCTGAGAAAATCTTTCATTAGGAGCATCTAAATCATGCAGCCTGCTTCTACTTAGAAGGGAAAGAAAAGTGGCCTGTGAACCATTTAATAAAATTTGAAGAGATTATTTTTCTTCCTCATTTCTCAGTGGATATACTGGGGTTGGAGAGGACAATTTGTTTAGAAGTAGAGTAATGGGAAAGGGGTACAGGCCCTTTGTCTTCGTGCCTGTCCATACTTCCCATGGTTCCAACCCTTGTGTTGAGTTGCTCAGCCAGGCACTTCCCTGCGTTACCTCCATGACAGCTTTCCCTCCCCATTAATTCTATATTTTCAAATTTTAGAGTCATAACCATGAGACTGACATTTTATTACTTGCAGACAACAGCAGCAATTACAAAAGGAGACAATATCTATTCAGCACCTACTGTGTTCCAGGCACACTATATGAATTATTTTGTTTAATTTGCAAGCAATTTTGTGAGGTAAGTACCACTAGTATCCACAATTTACAGATGGAAATGGGATTATAGTAGAGTAAAACAACTAATGATATTGACAAAGTAATGAATCCTTAGCACAGGACTACAAGCTTATCCCTCCTGGACACAATGTATACATTAGAATAGCATGTGCTTGGAAACAAGATGTCTTACCTCAAGACTGGGTGGGTGTGGGTGAGTTCTGGGAAGGAATCAGTGAGGGCAGAGGGGAGAGGGTTAGTTACTGTTTCTGGATAAAAAGGTCAAGAGGTCATATTTGGAAGTGGCATGGCTTCAGATGCCTCTCACATCAAACCGTAGAGTGGGCACCTTTTCCAATTATATACTGGTTTGGCCTTAACAATATTTAGTTAATAATGCCTCCTGGGATTGTCATGGGAATTAAATGAGTAAGCCCATGCATGTGTAAATTACTGAGGACACTACATTGCATGGGGAGAATGTTCAATGCATGTTAACTCTGCTGTTGGAACTAAGTTTTTACCAGCTAAGTTTTTACCAACCTTCCCAATCCTGAAAAAAATATTTTGACAGCAAGAAACAGTTAATAGTTATCTGTTTAATATCCTTCTCATTGGTAAGGGCTGACTACTGAATAACCATGCGAGAATTCTTTTTGGGTTCCCCTGTTTTCATTATCACCTTCATGACTTGATTGCTAGCCAGGATATTTTATTGCCACTCACGACACTGAGACAAACGTAGGGAGCCAGTCCAGTAAGCCTCGAACATTTGTAAGTTTTAGGACACCCTTCATTTGCTAAATTCCCTCCATCTGGGGGTGGTCAGTGGGACTACTTTGATTTGGGTAAGTTTCCTAATTTGAGTAAGTCTTCCATTACCAAGTTCACATTAAACTTGGGGACCTCTTCTTGAAATATTGAGGGAAGTCATTCTTCCTCCCAAACTCCTACCTTTCCCAAATTTTATGAATACATTTTATGTTTCTTCTGGATTTTATTAATATTTTAATAAGCATAATATGATTGTTGTTAGTAGAGCCAATTTAAACACAAATAATTATGTAGTGTCAGCTTTTTACAAACTCTACATTGCAGTTACTATCAGTTTCATAATCTAGTTCCTCCCAAATACAGGAAGGACTAGTGTGAGACGTAGAGCAGAGCAATAGAGCAAGTTCTCTTGCAGTGAGATACTCTTTTAAAGAAGTCATAAGCTGATCAACGAATGAAACTTCAATCACAGCCTATGGCTCTAGGGCTTCTGTTTCAATTTTAAGGAATAAACAATACTAAGAAGTCTAGGCTGGTTAAGAACATGTAATAGTTAGCTGTGGGTTTCTTAAAAGCATCACTTTTCAAGTAAGTATTTATCATGGTCACTGTATTATTTCCAAAAACCTTTTAAAAAATTCTTATTGGATGTGGCAAGTCATTTCAACAAAAGGTCAGTCTGTTATTACTAAGAAAACCAGTGAAGGAAGCAAGTTTTATCTTTGGTGCTGACAAAAATCCCACCTGAGCCTGGCTCAGGGGCCATGGCTTGCCTTCTCTCTTCTCACATCACTGTATGTCAAGGTTATACGTGATAGCTCTATTTTGTAGACTCATAGTTATCCTCTGTGGGTGTATCAATCTCTTTATCTTCTGCCTCAAGTGTGAAAATTATTTTCCCTCATTTTAACCAAGACAAATTTGGGTATTTTCAAAAGGATCTATTACTTAGCAATGAAAGTAAAAGAAAATACATGCAAAGACAGAGATCTGAGCTTTTCCTGCCCACAATTTTACTCTGGCATGGTTGAGCTAGGATAAAATCCACTGGGTTCTCTGGTAAAGCTTATTGGGCAGCCTGCCCTGCTTTCTTTCACCATGCTGAGTTCTGTCTGGGTCGGATGCTAAAACAAGAGCCTCAGACTTCCAACCTGAAGCAGATTTTGGTTACAAGTCCTCCCAGGCCTGGTAAGATTTTTCTGTCTCTTCTAGAACTGGCTTCTTCAAATTCTGTAAATTCAGCCCCCTAAATCTGGGGCTACAGGGTTCTTGAATTATTTCAAATGTCCTTGCTGGAAAAGTCTTTGCATGTAATGAGTTCTCATAGTGATTATGATTAGTTCCAATAGCAGAGTTAACATGCATTGAGCATTTTCCCCATGCAATGTAGTGTCCTCAGTAATTTACACATGCATGGGCTTATTCATTTAATCCCTATGACAATCCCAAGAGGCATTATTAGTTTCATTTAGCTGAGAGGAAAAACTGAGGTATAGAAAAAGTAAAGCAACTTGCCCAAGGTTGCAGAGCTCCCGGCTGAGCCACAAATCCAGCCCGCGGCTGTTTGACTGAAAAGTTGAAGCACTATATAACCCCTTTCTGAACCTGAAAGATGCCATCTCTGAGCTTCAGGCAGTCTTTAACTGGCCTTTGCTTTCTCCAGGACACTGAGGATTCACTATATTGAAGTTCTCCTCTTGCCCTGGATCTCTGCCATGTTGTTTCTCTGAAATGTTCACAGTGGCCAGTGGTTAAAGGATACTCTCCTTATTTGACCCTGACTTTGTAGCTTTGGGCCATAAATTGTCTTCTATTTTGACCAAGTCTCATCCCAGAATTCTATCTGCAAATAAACATTAGCTTATTTAATTTGATGGAAAATTAACTTAAAAAGTTTCCTGAGAGGTACAAATATATATTTTAGGAGGAGTAGCCAGTGCCGTGCACTTTAGATACATATTATACATATTCTTGCTGACTTAGGAGTCTCAGCCTGAGACCTTTTTCTCTGTATGCACATGAGTCCAAAAGTAGACTCCACCTTTGAAATGAAACAGCTCTATTGACTCAATAATTTTGTGGATTCCTTCCACAGGGAGGAAGGAATATCCTTCCTCTGAGATCCAAGTGGTATAGCCACGCATGTTCTCATTAGCAGAGACGACACTGGAGTTATTTTCTCACTCAGTAGAAAACATGAGAGAAGAGAAGGAAGGCTTTCCCATTTAAGAAATGGAGTGGGTTGGGGAAGGCATTATCCTTGTTATTTGTCATCAAAACAACATTCGGAGAAATGTGCCAAGAATGATCAAAAGAGAACCATAGGGCATTTCAGTTCTCCAGAACTTCACTCTCTACAGCAGACACACACCGAGGCAGTCACAGCTCTAAAAGAAGTCACAGCTCTAAAATACGCATACTAATTTATGCTTTTTTAAGGGGTGTATGGATGAGTTATTAAAGAGAGGGGCAAATGTCAGAAACCTAGCCCATTTTTTAGTAAATTAAAAAGATGCTTTATTGTCTGGCATAAGTAAAATATCTAGGGGACAGCATTGCTTAAGGTGTGGCTGAATCCAGGGGCTTAACTAATGATACAAACATTTGCCTTCTTTCCATACTTTGGTTCTGCCTTCCTCTGTGATGGCTTTATTCCCAGGTAGGTTTTCTTCACTTAGGGTCTCCAAATGCTCTAGGGTTATAGTCTAGAGTTCATGCAACCTTAGGATAATGATAGCTTCTCTTTTCTAATGCTTCCAACAGACATTCAACAATAGACTTAGGTTGCACACCAATCCCTGAGTTTGTCTCTTGGGTTAGGATATATGTGTTATAATTGATTAAACCTGTGCCTATGCCCAACCATGGAACAGGGACTAGGTTAGTCGTACTAAGTAAGTCACATGGACAGAGAATGGATTAAGGGATAGTTTCAAGGGAAAACCACGATATTATAAGGAAGAGGAGGAAGGCAGAAATAACAGATGTTCACCATGGTGCATCAACAATGGAAGTGAGAAAGTAACTAGGGATGAAAGACAAGGTATATGGATAAGAGAAAAATGAGAGAAAGCCCATGTATAAATTGGCTAAGCCCTTCTCTGTTAGATTTGAGATGTTTTTAGAGAAGGTGAGACAGTAGCTGAGATGTATCTTTGATATGGATGAGCTATTGTTGTTCAGTTACTGAGCCTCAGTTTCCTCTTTTTTGAAACTGTGATAATATTTCTATAATAGTTTTGTTGGGAATTATCAAAAGAGATAATTCAAGGGGTAGAGATTAAGTCAAAGGTATTATAGTAGTTCCTTGGATTCAGAAACTTGCAAGCCTCTCTTTTGGTTATGATTTTCTCTGTACAATAAGGTAGAGATGATAAGAAAATATGTTATCCCTCAAGATCTCAGATCACAGTTATGTTGATAACAGTGAACTGTGAGATGGGTACTGGGCAAGTGACTAGGCATATTGTGTATTTTCACTCAGAAAATTTCTGTTTCATTTCAGGTTTATGCCTCAGCAAAATGGTGAGCAGACCAGGGTCTGCTCAGGGTCACTGAGAGTCAAAATAGAAGCTGCTAAACTTAAAAATATGTTTCCTCTGCACTAAAATGGGGCAATAAAAGAGGACGCTTGAAAAAACAAACTGCTTGTTATATTTCTTGCTATAATTTGCTATATTCTGACTTTTCCCAAGAAGATGGGTTTTTTTGAGGATCTCTCTAAATGCCCAGACAAGAATAGAAGAGTTTTACTAAAGCAAGCTAATACATATGTGTTCAAAAGCAATCATAATATGCTGATTAACATTTATTAATGAATGTACACTATGAGTACAGGTTTTCTCTGCTTAATAGGCATTAACACATGCAATCTTCACAGTACTTTTATGAGGTAAGTGCAATTATTATCCCCAATTAATGCACAGGAAAACTGAGTCAAACAGAGAAGTAAATTAGCCAAGGTTATTCAGCTTGGACATAATGAATTTAGGATTCAAACTCAGAAAGCCTGTGCTGCTAACTGCTTCACTGTCATAACATGGTGCATTGTGTAGGCGGACGGACGGGGGTTGGGGGTGGGGATGAAGGTGATGAGTGTTGGACTCCCAGCATGACCAATCACCATTATCACAAGTGATAGCTTGTGTTTCTCCATTGGGAAATGCGTGTCAGAACAGCACCTACCTCTTTGGGTTATTTTGAGGAATAATAAGGTGATGCTTTCAAGGTGTTTTGCTAGGGGCCATGTTTTGATGTTTTCAAAAAATATAAATTTGATGTTTTCAAAAAATATAATAATGATGATAATTTTTGCAAGGTTTTGCTTTGTCCAGGAGCAACTTTGATTCCCATGGGTCAGTCTTTACAGGCAGAGTGTGGGACCCTGCTTTTGCCAGCCCTGCATCTCTCTCCTTTGATGGATTAAATGCTCCTATTAAGCAGATGGCTGGGTAAATGTCCCCATTTTGCTGGCCTTACTTTTCTTGAGTGATTTCCTATTATAGGAAGGGAGTATCCCATAATAATGAAAAATTGGCAGTAGCTATTGATTAAATTCTTTCCTACCCTCTTTTCCTTGACTTTCCCCATTCATTAAATATGAACACCTCAGAGACAAATGTAAAAGGTGAAGGGAGGTTAGCTGGGATAGGGCTGCTTTCTTCCTTCTTAAGAAAAAAATAGTATATTGTTTTGTTCAAGTCCAATCTTCCTAAAAGATCAAGGAAAGAGAAAAAGTTTACCCAATTACTGGTAATAAATTATTTTCTTTTCTCTAGGACATATGAAATCTTAGGATGGCAAATACCATCTGAGAAATGTTCTTTTTATTTTGGTAGCACAGCAACTCCAGAAAATAGGTTAATTGGTTCAGAGACTTGCTCTTACTGTTAATGGCATTTAGCTTGTGAAATTGAACAACTGTATCTCAAGACAGAATGTTCATAAAATCGATATTCTGGTTGCTAAGTGCGTGTTTTTAAGATATAGTTTGAATTAATTTATTCAAAGCCAGCTGGTGTTGTTCCCAGTATAACCTCTAGGAGGAAACCTCAACCCATGTTGTGTCTAAAATAATCGGGTTTTCGTTCTCTCTCTATTCAACTTTCATATTGTATCTAAGTTAGTACTTTTGATATTTCCAAGTTTTTTTTAAACATTTATGTAGAACACCACATAATTGCAGAAAAGATAATAGTCACATACCCTAGGGCCTACTGTACACTTATGTTAAAAGTACAGCTTTTATTGGCAACTAAAGTAATAACCTTTCCATGTCAAATTGCTTTAAATTAAACTTAAAAAAAAAAAAAAAAAAAACCACTGGCTGATATCCACACTTAGTAATTGTCAAACATTAGCATAATGTGGAATACTAAAGCTGCCTGAATCTGAGGCTTAAAAATAATTATTTACTTAGATAAATTTTGTATGCAGTAGCATATTATTAGAAATCCTTTCTTCCTCCTCCTTCTAAAAACGCAGGATCAATGTATATGTTAATATTATACTTAGGCTTGACATGTAAGTGGGACTGTAACTTATGTTAGCCTCTGAGAAAGGGGTCTCATTTAATCTCTGCTCATCCATCCATCATAGACCACATACAAATGGGGTGAATCGACACTTTGGATGGCTTAGCATATTGTACTTTGTGCTGGGTGACCTAACACGTGACCCAAGGGGAAAAAATGCACAAGTCTATTTTTGATTAGGCTGCAACATGGCACAGTCTGCATAATTTCCAACCATTTCAAGGCACTTGGGAGACGAGGATCCTAAATGATTGTGTGTGTGAAGCCCTCAGGCATAGGTCACAGCCGCCTTTCACAGTAATGCATTTGTATTTCCCGGATCTCTCCTGGCTCAACCATAGAGTTTTCCACTGAAACAAGCTGGCAACGGCTTCGGGTTGGTAGGATTCGTGTGGGTTTCAGGCTCTGTCCCGAGACTGGGGACTATCTGGGCACATCTGCCTGCTACAACCAAAATAATTTTTGTCAACTTTATGGCACATTGATAATTTGAAGTAAAACTTTATCAGTAGGGACTGACTTCCTGTTGTTCACTGATTTTACAAAATCCCGATCGTAGTCACCTTGAGCAATTCCCTTCCAAATCTGTTGATAAGGCATCTTGAAAGTAATCATTTCCAATATCAAAGAGTGCTGACATATATGGACAGCCTAATAAACAAGTCTGGCAACATCATAAGCTGGGAGTGACAGGCAAATATTTGGTGATGTCTCCATAAACTAGAAACTCACAGGACAGGCACACAATAGATGCTGGAGTAGCCTTCATTCCTTTAAACTGTATTTTTCTAAAAGTGAGAGGTATGAACTCAAAGATAGCTAATGATAGTGGACAGGCAGGGTTCTCAGAAGGAATAATATTATAATCTCAAATATTCGGTTGAACTCCACATGACTACATTTTGGAACCCCTGTCTGCCTTCTTTTAGGTCATACATGACGTAAAAGAAGTTAAAGGGTTTTTTCAAAAAAATATTTTGTTTTGTTTTTTACTTTCTCCTCATTGAGCCTGAAACCACTAATATCCAAGAGGCATCTAGGAATAAGGAAGTGAAGATCTAGGCTCTAGGCCTGGGTTTCCACCATGCTGGTTAACTTTGACTTGGAAATGAACCTCTCTGGTCTCAGTTTGCCTGTATGCAAAGTGATACTTGCTTTGAAATTAAGCAATGAAATGAGAGTGGAATTAGATGAGGTTTTCAAAGATTATGCTTCTGAAGCTATATATAGTTTTAGTTTTTTTTATTTTTAAGTTTTATGGGCACATGGTAGATATATATGTATTTATGGGGTACATGAGAATATACATGATGGACGCTTCTGTTTCCTCCAAATATGCCATACTCATTCCTACCTGTGGGTCATCAGTTGCATCATTTTTCACCTGGAATAACTTCTACATTCCATTTCATCATCTTTCTTGATCAAACTCATGCTGTTTTTTTTTTATATAAAGCTTTCCTCTCATTGTTTTCTCACCATTCTAGAATCATATGACATGATCATCTCTCCTACATCATCTATCATTTTATTATATCCTGCTTTGTACTGTTTAATTTCAAACTGCTATTCTTTGTGCCACCCAAAGAAGAACCTTTCTTCTTTGTTCCCAAGCTGGAGTGGTGCATAAACTCGTTCTGTATTCTGTTCAACACTCATTACATTGCTCAGCACATAGTCAGAGCTTAATAGACACTGGATGCTTAATTTTTTACTTACCTCTTTACTTGGCATCTCATTTTATCCTGTCATAAATGGAAATGTACTTTTGTGTATAGATGTGTGTGACCATGATTCCTTTTATTTGTGGAAGAGGTACCTGAGACAGACAAGTTTAGTGATTTGCTTGATAAAGTTCTAAGGGAGGGTCTCCAGATGTGTTGTCTAGTGTGTTTTGTTTTTGTTTTGTTTTGTTTTGTTTTTGTTGTTGTTTTTTCCCACCAAATTAATATTCTCCATATTTTCTCTGCAGATCAGTGCCAGAGATCCTCAGGGGGCTCTCCTGGGGTGGGAGTAGTGAGAACCATGGGAGGAGCAAGGGAGTGGAGTGATCTGAGGCATGGCTGGGTATCTTTGCTGATCCTCATATTACAAGCCCTTGCTTGTTTCATGTCTCTTCCACAGCATTGTGAGCTTCCATAGCTAAAGGGTTGTCTTTTCTCTGCCTTCAATGTTCTTGCCTTCTTCCCTGAATAGCATGGGACAGGGCATAATCAGAATAATGAGCACTGACAGAGAGCACACTCTATGTCAGGCAGTGTGTCAAACATCTTTCATGATAAGTTGACTTAATTCCCACAGCAAGTTTATCGGCAACTGTTGTTATGCCCATTTTGTAGATAAGAAAATTGAGGCTACCAAAAACTAAACAAGAGCTGGAGAAATGATCTGGACCAGCTGTTAAGACTTTTGAGGATGATGCTATCTTAGATTGTCAATGGCTTGGATTGTAGATCTTTCTGCCTCAAGAAAAGGCAACTTGGTTGTTTGTAGATGACTAAATGACTTGCTCTGTGTTAGACCTCTGCCATAACCATCTTCTGAATTTAAAAAACTGTCTTTAAGATAATTTCTTATTTACATGGTGCACACGGGGCTCCTCTTTGGAGCCTTACATTTAGTAATGTCCTTCCAGCTGGATGCAAGGGTGGGGTTTGGGTATGGTGCACAGAGATCCCTGAATAGCTTTGCAAAGGAGTCGAGATTGTGAAATTCCATGTATCCCATGTGGCGGGGCAGAGTGGGCAGATCTCTTTGGTTCTTTAGTTTACAGATACAAACTGAGACTCAGAAATACTTCTGAAGAAAGTGTTTGAAATGATGCCTGGAGCAAAACCATATTGGCCCGTTCATTAAAAAAAAATCTGTTTTCTAAAACCAAAGCTTTTTGATTCTTAAATGGGCGATTGAAGTCCTCAGTCAAAGCCCTTAGGTGCCTTTGGGGGATGTTTTGCAACCCCTAACCTTCTGTAGTAAGTTTTCAATGTTTTATGTTGTGATATATGGGAAACCACAAACCTGACTCTGGGGGCCAACTTTCCTGAGGCGCTGCCTTTGACTTTGGAAATCAGGAACCATCAGCCTGAAATTGGTGCAAATTATATAAAATTCAGATTGTGCACGGCTGAAATCTTTGAATCCTCCTTGAACTCTCTCCTCACCTTCCCTTACCCAATCACTGATTTCATCTCCAAAATATCTCTTGATCATGCCTGCTGCTCCCCATCCCTATCGGCTCCACCGTTTAGGCCACCACCAGGATCTCATCTAATAGCCTCATGACATCTGTTCTGAACTCATTAATAGCCTCAGACATCTGTTATTGACTCCTTACAGTGTATTCTACTCCAGAGTTCTGAGTGATGTTCTCAAAATGTAAATATGGTCATGTGAGCCTCCCACTCCCCCATCCCCACTAAATACCTTTGATGACATTCCACTCCATTGCTCTTAAGATAAAGACAAAATTACTCAATATGCTCTAAAATTCTCTGCATTGTCTGGCTCTTCTGATCTCTCTCACCTCTCCCCAGTGTCTCAGTCCCGCCCTAAATGGCCTTTTTCCATCCTGTCTGATTTAAATTGTCCCTTCCTGCCACAGAGCCTTTGTGTTTGCTATTCTCACAGCCTGCAATGCCTATCTCTCTTTAATAAAGTTTTACTTAAATTTCATATTTCAGCTTAAGTGGCCCTTACTCCCTAGTTGGCTAAATGTTACCGAACTGAAGGTGGGTCCACCTATCCTGTGCAGCAAAGCCAGACACTGACATTGAGATGGCAGAAAGAGTGAGGCATTTATTGCAGGGTGCCAACCAAGGAGAATCAGCAGCTAATGCTGAAGTCTTGAGCTTTTTAAAGGGTTTTTAAAGGTGGGGAGTGAGAGGTTACAGGCAAAGTCATACATCAATACATAGAGGCTGTACATTTATTTCACCTAAAAAGGCAGGGCATCTTAAAGCAGGATCCCACAGGAGTCACAGGTGGATTCAAAGATTTTCTAATATGCAGTTGGTTAAGGAGGTGAAACTTTGTTTAAAATTTTGGGATCAGCAGAAAACAATGTTAACTCTGGCTGGTAAGCATCATCACCTCCAGGCCCCTCAGGAAGAGATTTAGAGCAAAGAATGGAGGTCAGCGTTCAGTCCTCAGTTTTCCCTTATCTTAGGTCTATGTGCCAGTGGATCCATTTAGTGGAGGTCCGGGTTTCTGAAAAACCACACGAGGATATACGTTAAGAGGTTATCTTTAGTTCCTGTAGGGAACAAGCCATCTCTTTACTCAAACTTCCTTGGCTGTGTTTTTAAGCTACTATTGCCTTCTTGCTTATCAAGCTGCTCATTTGCTTCTCAGGGCTAGCTAGGTGCGTGGAATTTCCCTTAAAGAAACTCAAGAATTACCTTTATTTCCATGCTTGATGGGAGAGGGAGGTGCCTGACAGGCTCCTAAGAGAGGTCCCTGCTCCATCTCAAATCCTCTATAAAAGACTCTTGTGGAATCGTAGACTTTTCTTTGTAGGTCTCATCACAGTGTATATTTCACATTTGTTAGCATGATTTTAGCATTATGTTTAAAAAGTAGGCTCAGCACCCAGCTCTGCTAATTGCCAGGAAGGGGAACCTGAGCACTCAATTTCTCTTGGCCTCAGTTTCCTCACCTATGAAATATAGACAGTAATGGTTCTTAGGAGTTATTTCGAGGGTTAAATAAGAAAATACATAGAAAGCGCTTAGACTATTTAATATGTGCCACAGATAAGTGCTATATAAGTGTTAACTATAATATTCTTGTTAACTATAATATGTCAGTGCTTATCTACCCCACTGCACTAGAAGTTCTGTGGGGTCTGAGAAAGTAACTAATTTGATGTACGGCTGCATCTCAATGCATATCACTGACACATATAAGATTATTAATCAATAATTAACTACTTAATTGCACTAGTTATCTGTTGCTGCATTACCACAAACTTAGAGTCTGAATCTAACACATGTTTATTATTCCACAGTTTCTGTGGACATGAGTTCAGCATGACTGAGCTGAGCTTTCTGCCTTAGGGTCTCTGACAAGTGACCTTGTTACCAGAATGAAGAGCTACATGGACAGTAACAACATGTTGCTGTTAATTAACTGATTCTGTTAATTATCTCATGCCAGTAATCCCAGCACTTTGGGAGGCCAAGGTGGAAGGATAGCTTGAGGCCAGGAGTTTGAGATCAGCCTGGGCAACATAGTGGGACCTCCTCTCTATAAAAATTACAAAAGTTAGCTTGGTGCGGTAGTGCATACCTGTAGTTCTAGCTACTCAGGAGACTGAGATGAGAGGATTGTTGAGCCCAGGAAGTTGAAGCTGCAGTGAGCTATGATTGCACCACTGCACTCCAGCCTGGGCCACAGAGTGAGCCCTTCTCTCAAAGAGAGAGAGAGCCTGCTAACAAGACAAAAGTCACATCTATGAGTAATCCTGGAAGTGACATACTATGACTTTTTGGTTACAAGTAGGTTACAGGCCCTATTTATACTCAAAGGAAGGAGACTACACAAGGCCATAAATACCAAGAGATGAAGACCATTGGGGGATCATCTTAGAAGCTGCCCACAGAATCAGTTAATTAACAGCAACATGTTGTTATTGTCCACGTAGCTCCTCATTCTGGTAAGAAGGTCACAGAATGTATGTCTAGAACAGTGTTGATCAAACCCTGTTCTGTGTAACCCTAAAGTGCTATGAGATGTTGAGAGATGTCTATGGCCTGGTGAATTTGAGAAACACTGGATTGAACCATGTAAAACTAGCTTGTGAGATATTCTGAATTGAAAATACAAATACGACCTGTGATCTTCCTGGAAGAAGACATGATCATATGACTAATGAATCATAAGAGTTGTTTTTCTCCCCTTGCAGATCACATATAAGCATCTCATAACATAATCTGGGAAATGCTGACCCAGGCACGAATGAGTATCAGGTGCCACCCCAAACACTTGTTTTAACAGCTGGTAAAAGAGAACTGTGAAAAGCTGTAACTCTGGTAGATAATTGTGAGATGAATGAATGAATTTGGAGTTTACACAAAATAGTCAGAATTGTTGTTCAAACAAAGAAAAAACAAAGCCAAGGTCAGGAGAGATGTGGGCCCTAGATGGCACTCATGATTCTGTTTCTTGGCCATGAGGCCTACTGTCCTTTGAAAGCAGGACATCCTTATTCCAAGTGTTGGTTCTTTCTCCAAAGGAGGCGAGGCACAAAATTGTGGATGAACCGGTATAAACCATTACCTGCTATTAGGAAAACTACTTGAATAAACTTCTTTTGCTATTTTCATAAAGCCTATAGTCTACATATTTCCATTAAATTTTATAACTTGATATGTTGCCTTCTAGCCCAAACCCTAGCTTATTCCTAAGAGGCCCCAAATCAGTATGTCTTTGTATTGGCAGACATTGGGTGCCAAGACTGAAGTCACTGACTCTAAAGGGCTCAGAATTATTATGGCAAATTGAAACTCCAAATACGATTTGTATCATTAACCTTTTAGGGATTATATTTTTGACTTTCTCCTATGTGACATATATCTGGTCACATATTCATTGTGAATCAGTGCTTAAAATGCATAATCCTCAAAGGTTACTCACAATCATTTAAAAGACCCTATATTCATCTCAAAACCCAGAACTGGGAGATAAGGTTTGAGAAATGGCTGAATGGGATACTGGAATAAACAAACCATTTCATAGTTCTTAAAGCACTTATGGCGCATATTTTTATCTACAAAGTTTGAGAAATGAATGTATTAATCCTCACAACATTCTTCATATTATTCTCACCACATAATAAATAGGGAGCAAGGGGTTGAAAGGTTAAATTAGCTTTTTCCCCCCTCCTTGGGGAATGTGATATTACTTTTGAATTAGAATTAAGTCATTTGTGTTTTCCAGCTTTAAGTTTGTGCTGCCTTTGCCAAATTTACCCACTTGTGGGCTTTGGGGGGAGATATAGAAATTATTGCGGGGCAGTTTTGCCTCTAGAGTCCAGGGTTTTTTGAGACTAGAGTCCAGATAAAGTCAGCATCTTGTCCAAACCTTCTTGGGAAATACAGGGTTTGTGTGTGGTTTCATCAATGGCAGGAATCCCTGCAAATTGAAAGTGGTCTCACACATCTTGCCTCTCTCTCTTCCCTCCCATCCTGTTCCATTCTCCCTACTGCCACCTGAGTGAGCTGTCTTTTTCTTTCTTTCTTTTCTTTTCTTTTTTTTTTTTTTGAGATGGAGTCTTGCTCGTCGCCCAGGCTGGAGTGCAGTAGCACGATCTTGGCTCACTGCAACCTCCGCCTCCCGGGTTCAAGCACTTCTCCTGCCTCAGTCTCCCGAGTAGCTGGGACTACATGCGCCCGCCACCAGTCCAGGTTAATTTGTGTATTTTTAGTAGAGATGGGTTTTCATCATCTTGGCCAGGCTGGTCTTAAACTCCTGACCTTGTGATCCACCCACCTCGGCCTCCCAAAGTGCTGGGATTACAGGCATGAGCTACCGTGCCCGGTCTCCTTTTCATTTCTAAAATTTTACTTTGAAGTGTAAAGTGTACAAAAAGGTACAAAGGATAGTACAATGTATTCCTATGTCCCTATCACCCTGCTTAAGAAATAAAATATTATCAGAATGAGGAGAAACTCCCAGGGTTTTTGTGCCCCTGTAGTAAAAAACCCTTCTCTTAAGTGTGGCGATTGTTGTTTTCATTTACCTTGCTTTTCTTTCCGTTTTACTGTATCTATGTGTGTCTTGAAGCAATATAGATTATTACGCCCCCTGTTTTCAGACTTTATATGACTGGCATGATAAGGTTTATAGCTTTCTGCAGCTAGTTTTTTCTCTATGTCACTTAATATTAAATTTAAGAGATTCACCTTTGGTATGTGCAGCTCTAGTTTATTTTTAATGCAATTTAATGTTTCGCTGTATGAATAGATCACGCTTTTTTGTGCTATTTCCTTTTGTTAGACATTTACGTTATTTATATATATTTCAAATATAAACACTACTTCTATTGAGATTTTTGCACACGTATATTTACACACACATATTATAGTTATTTCCAGGGTCTATTACAAAAAGGTGAATTGTTGGATCAAAGGTATTGGCATTTTAAACTTTTATTGACCATTGCCACATAGTTCTCTTGAGTGATTATACCAATTTGCTCTCCCATTAACAGTGTATAGTAGTTCTGGTTGTTCCACATTTTGATTGCACTCAGTATTGTCAGATTTGTGTATCTGATGGGTTTTAAATGACACCTCATTGTGTTTTGACTTCCATTTTTTCCCATTCTTACCACAAGTATACGTCTTCTAAAATGTTTCTGTTCTAGAAATTTGTCTAAAATTTTCATCCGTTTTCAACTGGATAGGCTTTTTATTGACTTATAATTGTTGTTTATATATTCTGGATATCAATTGTTTGTCAATTATATGTTTTGCCAAAATTATTAATATTTTCTTAAAGCTTGTGCTTTGTTGCCTTCAGTTTGGCCTTGATTTCTCCTGCAGTCTTGTTTCTAAACATTCTCCATCTCCTACTTAAGTTTTGGCAAATATGTCTCATTCCTCCAAGTTCTTGCTCACATGGTCCCCTCTGCAGTTACCTGCTCTTTGCCTGGTTAACATAGATTACTCTTTCACAACCCAATCTTCTGGGGAGTTTTTGCTCCCCCGCACCATCCCTCTCTCTGTATTTGCGTGCTCATTGTGAACACCTGTGAAGACCTCTCAGCTTATCTCCTCCCAGAAGTAACTGTCCTGAAGAAGAACATAGTACCACATGAGTTTTGCCAACTTCACATATGGCTTTGGTGAAGCCTTCCCAAATGGCCTACCAGAAATGGCTGGTGAAATGGTCTTCTAAGGAAATTTTCAGCCAAGGCTCAGCTACAAAGTCCAGGTCCTATATCAACACTCTGATTAATTTAGTTTTGGCCGTATTTTCATCGGGAGTGCATATTGTCATCCTCTTTATTTTTTTTTTTTTTCTCATATAATTCTTTTATTTATTTATTTATTTATTTATTTATTTATTTATTTA
>NW_016828021.1:1494001-1533961 GCF_001698545.2 Rhinopithecus bieti
ATTTATTTTATTATACTTTAAGTTCTAGGGTACATGATCACTTGGACTCGGGAAGGGGAACACCTCTTTATTTTTTTGAGACACGGTCTTGCTCTATCACTCAGGCTGGAGTGCAGTGGCACCATCACAGCTCACTGCAGCCTCGACCTCCCAGGCTCAAGCAATCCTCCCACCTCAGCCCTCTGAGTAACTGGAACTACAGATACAAGCCATAACGTCTGGCTGATTTTTGTATTTTTTTGTAGAGACAAGGTTTCACCATATTGCTCAGGCTGGTCTCGAACTCTTGAGCTCAAGCAATCTGCTTATCTTGGCCTCCCAAAGTGCTGGGATTGCGGGCCTGAGCCACCACACCCGGCCCATCATCGTCTTTCAAACCAGCAGCATTTTATTCCAGTTTTCAAAGGCAGTTATCCACTTGAGAGAGTGAAAGAAAAAAAAGACACCAAATGTAGTTTTCTGAAGTCTAGAAAAAAATTTCATAGAAAATTTTCCCTAATTCTTTCCCAAGACTCTCTTCCAAATGGAACTCATCGATGAACTTCCAATTTCCTGCCTAGAGTGAATGTGAATCTGAGCGATATGTTAATTTACTCTGTTATCTCGTGTGAGTGACAAGGACATGCATTGGGACATCTATTATTTTGAAGCTGGGATCTAGCCCAACTAAGGGGGGAAAAAATCAACATACCAAACTGTGTATTATTTACACATTTCAATATTTAATTTCCTGTCTCCATTACACATATTTTAGTATGCAGATTATTTGCCCAACATAATTTATCAGTTCCTTGTTAGATAATATTCTCCTCAGGGTACATATTGTTCATATTTAGAAATTCTTATTAATCTCGAGAATCACATTGTTTATCCAACAAAATTATTACAGCTTTGATGAAGCTTTTAAAGTGTAACATGTAAATCACTATTTTCTCACTTTCATAAGCAGCTGAATTTTTGATCTGGTGGATTATTATGGTTTAGAAGATATTTAGTCTTAGACAGGGAAAATGCACAAGATGGTGTAGTAATGTGTAGATGAGGCTATATAATTACAACTGCTGTTAATGACAAATTGCTATCACTGTAGCTACTCCCTCCTCCAAATTGCCTTTCTTCAACAGATAAATGAGTAGCGCTATCCAATGTTGTTATAAATAAGATGGGTCCAATATTTAAAACCGTACATGTTATAATAACAAATGACAGGATGGAAGAAGTAAACACATATTTAGGTACTTATAATTACTTATTTTCTAAATTTTATGTTGATTATTTTACCTGGAAAATATTAGGGACATTCTTTATGAAAAAAAAAACTTAGAAGAATTGCATTATAAGAGGCATAATTATTATTTGATAATTTACCTCGTTGTTTACATATAGGTTTATTTTGATGCTGGATGAGGCCATCCCAAGTACATTAATTGTATAGATTAAAGAGTGAGAAAATAAACATGTCTTTTAATTTAGTAGTGTTTTTGAGAAAACAAAGTAACTTCTTTCATTGTGAATTATGATTTTACATGAGAGAATAAGCGCTATTTACATTACATGCTAATGTATTTAAAATACCTTACATCTGGAGAGCCTTTTACCTCTTGCAAGCATATTTATATCTATGGCTGCATTTTGTCCTTCCAGTATCCCTGGAATGATAGAATTCCTCATTTGACTCATAAGGAAAGAGACCAGAAAGATTAAGTGGCTTAAATAAAGCTGAAAAATCAATTAATAACAAAACTAAAATTATAATCCCCTGACTTCACAGATAATGGCTTCTTGCAAACATAGATGAAATATAGATGGTTGAACAATGATTATAAGTTATGAGGTTTTATAATACAAGTTATGAAGGTTTGGTGGAGTCCCAATATTGGAAACAAATGATCGATTCCCTGATTATATCCACTGGTTTCTGTCTTTAATATATTTTCAACATTTCCTTTGTGTTCTTGACTTAGGTCTTTTCCTTCATAGTTAACATATAGCTAAAGTCCGGTGAGCATTCAGCTGAGGAAACACGCTTGCCATTTTCAGGATGTTTAGAGATTCCATCTTAGTCTTATCTGAATAAAGTTTATAAGCTCTACACATTTTTTTTTTTTTACTAAAATCAGCAATTTCTTCTTTTCCTCCTTTTCTCTATTCTTAGCAATAATAATACAATTTTCAAACAAATTCCCATAAGCTGCTACCCAGATGAAATATAACAAAGCCATCATGAAACTGTGAGGAATATCTGTTCATCAGCTGATGTAAAAATACTTCAATTTGGCATCAAAAAACTGTTTTAACTGTGAACATATAACATACTGAAGTATGATTCTTATCAAATTTGAAGACCATCTGTAGTAATTTTTCTAGGGACGTCTGGGATCTTTCTGAGGATCCCACTTTGTAGTTGAATGGAAAGACCATTGGAGGAGCATCTCTAGTCTCTAGTTCAGGCCCCTTCTTTCCCAGATTTTTCATTTCTCTTTCACCAATGAGCTGGGTGGCAGAGGTGATATCAGGTCTATTCTACAAGGTAAACTGGGTAAAGGAGGAAGAATTCATCACTGATCTTGTACGAACAGCTCCAAGTTCAAGCTCACAGTCAGTGAGCTTAGAGAGTCAGCTCCTGATTCAAAGAATTGCATCTTGTCCCTGGTCTCTAAATACATGCAAACTGGGTCTCTGTAGTCATTAGGAGAGAACGGACATAGAGAGCGAAAGTTAATGAATGTGTTTGGTTGTTCCTTGGGCTTTGATTGCTCTGCTCTGCTCTTTGCTTTGGCCCAGCTTAATCCCAAGCTGAACGGTTTCCTGCCATATAGACATGGCAGAGCGAACGTCTTATCCCAGTGTATGCAAAATTTGCACATCTATACATTTTTATGGTGAAAACGTCAATGGCTTTTATTAGATTCTCAAAAAGTATGTCACCCTAAAAGATTATGAATCTCTTCGGTTACATCCTTGACAAGTTGTCATCTAGTTTCTACTTGAATTCTCCTGGGAGCAGGAAACTTACTACTGCACAAGATAGCCCACTCCTAATTTCGACAGCTCTGAAGATAGAAAACTTCTTATTGGCGAAAATTCTTACTCAACTCTTTTGTTATTGGCAGCTAAAAAAGGCATGTAATCTTTAACTAGGAAAATGCACTTGAAACAATCATCTTAGAAATTAAGAGGTTGCTATAATTTCCTGTAACTATCACCCATTCTTACAAAAAATGAGTGTCATTAAATTGTGATAGTTACTAATGGAATTTCTAATTCTTTTACAATTAAGGTCATTGAATCTTTATGTCTTGCCCTTCATCCTGAGACTATTTGCATGAAAATAAAGTCTCCAAGTTTCAGCATGTTCTATTGATTCATTTAAGCTTTTTTTTTTTTTTTTTTTTTTGCCTATCATAGATTTCTAGAAATGTAGACTTGGAAATGATCTAGGCTTCTGTGGTAGAACGGAAAACCCAACGGTGTTCGAGTCAGAAGATCCTGGATTGTTTTTTCTGCTATTTATTAATTGTATGATGTTAAGCTGGGAGTCTTGGTTTCCTCTTCTGAATGTGAGAGTCCAATAAAGTCTTCACAGGACTTTTATATTTGTTAAAAGCAAATATGAATAGGCAGTTTAGTGTAGCAATGAGCAAAACCTCATTTTTTTTCTATGCTGCAATACTGTGAACTAGTAACTTAACTTCTCCAAGTCTCAGTTTCCACATCTGTAACATGGAGCTACCAGTTCCTGCCTCCAGGAATATTTTAACCAGTGAGTGAACTCATATATGCAAAGGATTCGCAGAGTGCCTGACAAGCAGTAGATGTGTAATTAATATTTGCTATTTGATGATGCTAATAGAAGTAAAAACCCTAGGTAATACGTAAAGTTTAAAACTATTATAGTCACTGGAACCCTTAATTCTGAACATGGAGAGGAGGATGCGAACACCCCCAAGGGAAAAGGAGCTGGATCAAGGTGTACCCCAAACCATGTCAGACCAGGAGCTTAAAACTCCTGAGTGACAGGAGCTTAAAACTATTTTAAAACATCTTTCAAATGAACATGCAAAACTGTTACAAATTTTTAGGACACCTCAAGAGATTCCACAGAAACTTGCTTTTGTGGCAGTCCATGTAAGCTGGGTGTCAAGGCTTGGGGTATGTATCTCTATGTATGGGTATGTTGGAAAGTTAGAAGCTCAATTACTTCCAGACCTTCGTTTTTCACATATGGATCTCCCATGGGAAATAATCTGACAAATTTTAGGATTCTGTTCCTTTCAATGTGAACTTCTGAACAGAAAGACTCCTTCTAATGTAGGTTCTCAGTAGCCTCAACTATTCTATTTAAAGTAGTAATTCTGTGTAAATTCAGGGGGAAAGCAGTAAAAAAAAAAACAACATTGGGAAAGGAAACAAACATGCCTAACACAAGCACCTTTCTCAAAGATTGCCATAAGATATAGAACCTTATTCAGGGAGAGATTTTTTTTTTTCTCCTTCCATAGTCTCCAGACAGAATCAAGGGAAATGTAACCCCAATTTTAAAGGACAGGCTGAAATTATAGGAAAGTAATCTTTCCATTGACTAATTCACTTTGCTTTCCTATTGTTAAAGAAAAAGTTGTTAGTTTTATACTTTGCTAAGAGCAAAAGAGACGTAAAATAGCAATTATTTTTCACCATTAGTCTGCTTTTCTTTGTGTTGGGGCATACCGCCACACAATAACCGTCTGTGATTCAGAAATAATGAGCAGGGAGAAGCTGGAGGTGGAGTTTATACATCGGTACTTTTACAGTGAGTACATAGAACAGTTTTATTTGGGAATTGAATATTTGAGGGCTAGGGGCCCCTCCCTCTGAAAGTGCAAAGACCCTGAAGCGTGACTGCTCCCTCCGTTTCAGTATTTGAGTGGCATGTCGAGATCTTTCCAGCACGAGGTGCATAATGTATTGTGCAGGCTGACTCCCATGTGGAAGAGAGCACAAAACTTCCTTATGCATGAGGCATTTTTAGCAAATTGGACCCCATTTCAATCTTGATGAAACTTGATGACATTTCCAACTTGCAAGTGCACAAAATGAAAAAGCAAATTTTTAGCTATTTATGTGTCAGAACATCAAAAGCTCAAAAGCCATAATTAAGGGTGTCAGCGTGGCAGGGAGACTATATTTCTAGTCTTCTCAGGGGTCTTTTGGGCCTCTCCTTAGAGGTGAGAGAAGCTCTGTTTCTCCTTGAAGACTCGACTCAAACAATTTGGATTTCATGAGCCCCACCTTGGAAACCTCCTCTTCATTCCAACCCTGTCATGTTGATATTTAGTGTTTTTCATTTCTTTCATGAAAAGAGAAATTTCAGGAATAACGATATAGTTGGTGCTCCCTGCTCCTTAACACTTTCTCTTGGCTGCTTTCTGGAAGTCTGAGGGCAAAATGCAAGAAACAGTGATTTGAGATGTTATTTTAATTCCTTTTAATTCTTGTTTTCATATAATATGCAATTAACTTCTTGACTTTAAATTCTACTAAATATACTGAACAAGCTCTTCTGATATATCCACTGAATAAAATATATGGACAGAATATATTTGGACCTAAATATATGCCCAAATAAATGGACACTAAAAATTTAGTAAATTTCCTTTTAAACACTTAAACCAGAGCTTCTAAACTTTGTGTGTATTTGTTAAAATGCAGGCCTAATCCCACAGGTCTGGAGGGCAGCCTGAGAATCTGCCTTTTTTTTTTTTTTTTTTTTTTTTTTTAAAGAGAGAGGGTCTAGCTCTGTTTCCCAGGCTGGAGTGCAGTGGCATGATCATAGAACACTGTAGTTTCAAACTCCTGGGCTCAAGCATTCCTCCCACCCCAGTCTCCTGAGTAGCTGGGACCACAGGCACACGCCACCACACCTGGCTATTTTTTTTTTTTTTTTTTTTCTAGAGATAGGGTGTTGGTATGTTACCCAGGCTGGTCTCGAACTCCTGGCCTCAACCTATCCTCCCAACTCAGCCTCCCAAAGTATTGGATTACAAGTGTGAGCCACAGTGCCTAGCCAGATTTTGCATTTCTAACAAGCTCCCAGGTGGACCCCATGCTGACAGTCTCTGGACCACACTTGGGGAGGCAAGGCTTTACAAAGCTTTTAAACTAAGGGACGACTCTTAAAATTCAGCTGTGGTCATTGCAATCATCAACAGGTGCACTTGTCTGGGATATACATGTTTTGGTTAAGATAGCCTTTGAATTTTGTAACAGAAATATTATTAAAATTAATCCCCAGTACTGCTGCTGCCTGTTAATGATTCATAAAAGCCACTGCCTAATAAGAGCTATTTTCTGAAGAGCTCACATTGAATTGCAAATATTACTTCCAATTTGAGTGACATCCACAACTCACTTACATTGCTAGAGCTGGGGACAGAGCAGCTTCTGCAAGTATTGGACACCCAGTGTATGTAATGCATTGTCTTGAGAGCTATGTGGAAATAGAATGTTGAATAAGGCATAGATATGCCATCAAGAAGTTTAAACTACATAGAGGGGGACCGGGTAAAATGGAGACTAAAGTGATAAAAGACAGAACCAAATTAAATGTTATTTGGATTCAAAAGAAAGGAAGGGAAAGCTCATTTGATGGCAGAGCGCAAAGAGAGTCTTAACAGAGAAGACAGCATTTGAATTAGGCCTTGAATTAATTACCAGGATTGGGCATGTAGAAATGAGGCTGTAGGGTATGGAACAAGGTAAGAAAATATAAAAGGGAGGGAATGTTTGAGAAAATATATGAAATAGGAAAACTAGCTTATGTGTCAGAAATTGGGAGTGGTCTCGATTTGGCTGAAATGAAGATTTCATACAGGGAAATGGTTGCCAATAACCCTAGAAAGGAAAGTTGGGATTACAACAGGAATGACGTCAAGAGCTGGGGAAAGGTGTTGGGACTTAATTTAGTAGAGAGCAGGGAGCTGTTCTTTACTCAACCCTGTTGTTCTCAGTTCTACTTTCAGAATTTCTTCCTTAGTTTTTTTTTTTAATTTGAATTATTTGTGTGTAAATTGACATTTTAATCCTTCTCAAATTTCTTTTGGTAGTCTATAAAAGAGATCATAAAAGAAAAATGTATTTGTCACATGAATTAATAGGATATAGAGAATGAGGGGGAAAGAGGATTCTACATACCAACCTCTGAAAGGTGATTCTGTCTTACAAATTGCAATGAAGGGACCCAGATACATGGAGAATTTTACCTACCATGTATTTGGATTCATGCTTCTTAAATTGAAGTCATCCTGCAATGTGTTAGGTGAGATGGGAAGGATACACCTGGTACATCTTCCTAGATCATCAGTCTCATTCAATCATAGTTTCACTCTATGGTGTATAATTTAAAGACTTTAAAAATATAATTAGAAACAATTATATTTAATCTTCAAGTTAATTTACACAGTAATTAATAATCATCTAAAGTCAGTCAGAGGTACCATTTTGGATTTAGTTGTGTTTTCCCCTTGTTCTTTAAACATGAATGTTTAACCAATGTTGATTGTGTGGACTGGTTTCTTGAAGAGCTCTTTCTCATTTTTTTTTAAGAGCTATAATGAAATGTAAAAATCATATCTCTGTTAATGGGAAGCCCAGCTGCTCAAGCCACATGGCTCTAATAGCAACAAGGCACCCTGGTGGCCGCCTCTGGAATTGCAGGTATAAGAACATGGGGAAAAGGATGAATTGTGGAAGGCTGGATTTACGCAGGCAGGCAATATGAGTGCTACAAATGAGGTCAGCCAATAGCAAGCCTGGCATAGCTTATCCATGTTAGTGTTTCACAACTCTTACGGGTTTTTTTTTTTTTTTTTATTATAACTCACCTAAGAAGCTGATTTAGACTTGTTTTTCCCTAATTGCTACTTTTCACCTATTATATTTTAAAACCACATCGTACAGGCTGAATGTTTGTGTTCCCCTCCACCACCCAAATTCATATGTTGAAGCTCCAATGTGATGATAGTTGGAGATGGGGCCTTTGGGATATAATTGGGGTTAGATGAGGTCTTGAGGGTGGGGCTTTCACAATGAGATTAGTGCTTTTGTAAGAAAGGACACTGGAGAGCTTGCTCACGCCCTCCCTGCATGCACACAAAGAAGACATCCTGTCAGCACGCAGTGAGATGATGGCTGCCCACAAGCCAAGAGAAGATGCTCCAGAATGAAACCCACATTGCTGGCATTTTGATCTTGAACTTTTCAGTTTCCAGACCAATGAAAAGCAATTTTTTGCTGTTTAAGCCATCCTTGCTATGGATGTTTGTTATGGCAGCCTGAATTAAATAATATACCACAGATATACTATGTATCTGCTTACGTTCTGTGGCCAATTGGATGGCTAAAAATCATTATAGTATCTAAGATTTTAAACCCTTAAGGAACAATTTTTGTCCCCTTGGAGTGATATTGGCCCCATTGATGATGCATGAATAAGAGTTTTGCAGCCTCTCTTTCTCTTAGGGTAAGATCTTATTCTCATACCCCTGTAGCAGTTCTAAATTGAATCCTCTGGAACCACCCTTCTATCAACCAGATATTTGTCAGAGTCACTTATTGAGACATCTGCTATTGAAATCACATGTTCTTTTACTGCGTACTCACATAAACACAAGTCTACCTGTGTCACCAAAATAACTTGTCCTGGTAATTGATTGACCCTTTAGTCACTCTCCTAGACTGGACTCCTACCATTCCCAGAGCTCTCCTTTAGTCATTTCCCGTAAGCCCCCAATTGTGTGGAACCCACTTCCATCCCGGCTACAAGTCCTTGAGTTCTGCATGCTAAAGTTGGCAAAGAGCAGATACAGAGGTGCTTAAAGCTGCATTCTTAATCCCACCAGTCAATTTAAAAATGGCACAGAGAGAACGTGCAGGAGAAGAGCTTGGCCTCTGAGGTTCTGCAGTTTCATCCTCTTTTCTTTCCCTGAAAACCAGACTCTACCTGTTATGAGTGTGTGTGTCCTTTTGGATACTCTCCTGTACATCATCTTCACAATAGCTCTGTGAGATATTGATCAAGAGCATCTCCACATTTCAGATGAAGAAAAGATCGTGTCGCTAATATACGTGGGATCCATTCCGTGCTTTCAGGCATCTCTGGCTCCAAAATCAGTGCTCTTATCTTGTACATTATACTGCCTCCTTGAAAGATCCTCTAAGTCCTTTCCAGATAAAATTAATTACTTATTCTTTCTTCTATCCTATTTGTGTACAGGTACCTTCATTTGTTTTTTCATGTAGTCATTTGTTTAGCAAATATTTATTGTGCAACTGCTATTTCATAGAAACTTTGCAATTTATTTGGAATACTGTGGTGAAAAGCACCATTTCTGTTTCCAAAGAGCTCACAGTTTACAAAAGAGGTGCTCCAGTGAATAGATAACTTATATACAGTGTCTGATATATTAGTGATCATGATAACCACAGGGTGCTGTAGGAGAGGCACCCAACCTAGTCTGGCTAGTGGTGTGGAAGTGGAGAAACACAGAAAACTTTCTTTGAGGTGGTGAATTATTTTGTATTGCATCATATGTTCATGTGTCTTTCTCTCTACTCTTTTACTCTGTAAGATACTCCAGGGCTGGAACTGTCTTTTTAGTATTTGATTTTTCAGCACCAGCCATTGTTTGGCACATTGTCAGTGCTGGACAAATGCTGGTTGTCCTAGAGCTCAGAGTATTTCCCTTGCTATCTGCCACAGATTCTATTTGTATCCCCAGGATAATGTCTTAGGATTTTTCTTGTTGCAAGACATGGCAGCCAATTCGATCTAACTCAAGTGAAAATGGGTGATTTATTATAAGGATGTAGTGTGGAAATCAGTGTAGAAATGCAGCTGGTCCTCAGGAGAAAACTAGAATCAGAAACTGGTCCAATGTCAGAATTCTGTTTCATCCCTATCTCTCTTTCAGAGCTGCTGTATCCTTCTCTCTCTCCATGGTGTGGAATCCAGTCACCTTACACCTTGCAGGTTTAGATACTGTAGGTCCAGCCACAACTTGAATTCTGTCTCAATTCTAAATACCCTGAAGGGAAAATGAGATTGGCCCAACTTGGGTTAGTGAAAATACGGCTGTGGGTGACCCACTGTTGTGGAGATGAGGGCGGTGGTAAAAAGCAGTTTCCAGAGAAAGGGTAAATTATTGTGAAGTGAGTAGACACCTGAAGGTATGCCACCTACTTGAAAAATTGAGAAGACAGTCCTTAGGATGATCTTAAGTATGACAAGACACTTCTCCCAGGACACAAGAAATTAGAAACCAGGGAGAAATATTTCTCTGATCAAATTTAAGACCCTGTATCTAAAGTCATTTGCTCAAGATGCTCCAGGCTTGCCTGGGAGCCTCTGTTCCTCATTAGGTCAATTATTAGCCAAATGATGGGAAGGCCAGGTTATCAATAAAGGCATGCCTCTTGGTCCATTGAAAAATGATGTCCAAATCCATTGGTAAATGATGATTCTTCCCTAAGACTAGCATGTTATATTGTTCTTAAACATTCACATAATGACACGGTGGTGGGATGTCTGGCTCTTGCAATGCAATGAACAGTTAGTGAAGGTGCTTTCTGACCCTGCATAAGAACACATGATAGACTAGATAAGAAAGAAACAAATAAAACACTTTTTAAAACCAATTTGTGGTTGGGTTCAAAGGAAATAAAAATAAATATCCAAGTGATTTATAAATACAGGGAATCATATCCAGAATAATTATCAGGATAGCAGACATATGCATAGTTTTTAAAGACAAAAGACTGAATTCTTTTTTTTTTTTTGGAGACCGAGTCTTGCTCTGCCGCCCAGGCTGGAGTGCAGGGGCCGGATCTCAGCTCACGCAAGCTCCGCCTCCCGGGTTGACGCCATTCTCCTGTCTCAGCCTCCCGAGTAGCTGGGACTACAGGCGCCCGCCTCGTCGCCCGGCTGGTTTTTTGTATTTTTTAGTAGAGACGGGGTTTCACCGTATTAGCCAGGATGGTCTCGATCTCCTGACCTCGTGATCCGCCCGTCTCGGCCTCCCAAAGTGCTGGGATTACAGGCTTGAGCCACCGCGCCCGGCAAAAGACTGAATTCTTAACACTGACGTGGAAACTTAAGACACAGGATAGATCACCTATCAGACCAAATAAAAAACTGTAAAATAGAATTGTTTCCATAATTCATAGTGCATAGGACTCCCATATGAAAAAATAACCTCAGCTGATGATGTGTCCACAATATAAAAATTACAAAGTACGTGAGGAAGTGATTCACTATTAGGGAGAATCAACTAAGTTTACAAGTAAGAGAACTGATACTGAAATGAACTTGAGCTTATAAAGAGGATATTACATAAGTAGTTTTAAATTTACTGAAGACTTCATAAATGAGGAAAGAGAGTATAAATAAAAGAACTGGCAATTTTGGTTCCAAAATCAGGAGTTCCAGAAACAAAAAACGTTGTAATATAAACCTCAATGGATAGGTCAAATAGCAGATTAGCTATACAGAGGGGAGAGAGGGAAGGGAGAGACAGAGAAAGAGAAAGAGAGACGATCTAAAGAAATAATATCGATTGCTGCCCAGAGTCATAGAGAATTGGAAAATAAGAAAGGGACATTAAAAGTCTTGAAAGGTAGAATGAGAAAGTCCAAATAATTTGCTAGATTTTTCCTGAAAGATAGAATGAATGACAGAAAAGCTATATTATAGTTGATAATGTGAACTATTAATGAAAGATACGAATCTTCAGATTGAAGAATTACATTGACTCTGAAGCAGGGTAAGCAAGAATAAATAAACAACTAGAAATACCACAAATAAACTGTAGAACACCAAAGATAAAGCAAAAACCTTAAAGACGGCTAGAGAAAAAAGACAGATTACATATAAAGGAGCAGTAATTCCTCCAAGAGTAGAATTCTCATTAGTAATAGCAGGTGTCAGAAGACAATGGAATATCTGTACAACGCTGGGAGAAATAATGATCAATGTACAGTTACATACCTTACAGATCTACTATGCGGCAGTAAAGGGTGAAGCCAGAGAGCGTGTTTCTCTCATAGAACCCTGCTAAAATAATCACTAAAGGAGGGGCTTCAGGGAAAGAGAAAAATGGAAACCTTGGAAGGAAAGAAAGATGGGACAGAAGAAGCAATTGTGAGTCAAGAAATTGGAAATTATATGAGTTAACCTGAAAGGATATTGATATGGGAGAAAAGACTAATGGCAGAAGGTAGAAAATAGGATAGAAGAGCAATAGTCCACCCTGGTGCCATGGATGTATAGGATGCAAGTGCTCTTGGGTACATGTAGAAGTTTTCTTTACATTGCTGAGAAAGCATGGTAAAAATCAATTAATAAATGCAAAATAAATTGAAATATTTAAATAATCACAGTAAATATGAATGAATAAACTTGCCACTTAGAAGTCTGATATTTAAATTCATTTTCAAAAATCCAATGACATACTCTTTCAAAAGACGGATTTTAAATACAAAGACACTTGCTGATATAGCAGACTTGGTTTTCTTTTTATCTCTTGAGAACCCAGAGTTCTTCAAATGAGGTCACTAAAACTCCATTCTCACAATAGATGCCAAAACTCACAGGAACATATTCTGGCGTATTGAGTGCTTTCTATGAACAAGATATAATAGCAATTGAACATGTCTGGATCTAGGATCCCAAGTATTTTAACGCTTTATAACATCAAATTGAAGAACTGCTGATCCATGTTTGCCACAGGATTAGTTTCACAGATGGCTGAGAATAAAACATATGAAAGGACATATATATATCTCCTTTCAGAATAAAATGGGCATATATAACAACATATGGTATAGTTATTTTAATTATGAAGTTTTATCACACCATAATTAATGATAAAATAGAAATTTAAAAGACATGAAAGCATTAATTTGCGTTGTAATGCTATGATATAAATCTCTTTCTCTCTTATTTTCCCCAAATCAATTTTTCCATGTTATTAGGCCATTGATATTTTGATCATGCACATAGTTTTTAAAAGCGAGAGTAAATAATGGGCTGGGTCATGTTCATGTAACCGCACGTAAACAAATGTTACAAATAATTATATACAAGCAGTCTATTTACAAAGGCAAAATTAGATGGCTTTAAAAATTTTAGATAATCAAATCTCACTACGTATTTGTCTAAAGACACTATTATTTATATTTTATTTGTCCACTGATTTAAATAGTAAAGGCAGAGCTTGCCTCAAGGGACTTAGTCCAGCATACTCATAAATGTAAAGTGATGTGTACAAGTTTATCTCCTGCTATGAATTTTGGAAGTCATATTTGGTACACTGACACATTGAAACAAGTATTGTGGACTGTATTTTTATGTTCCCTTGACCCCTGCCCCAAATTCATGTATTGAAACCGTAACCCTCAGTTGATGGCATTTGGAGGTGGGACCTTTGGGAAATAATTAGGTTTAGATGAGGTCTTGCGAGTGGGACCCCCATGATGGGATTCCTGTCATTTTAAAAAGAGGATAAGACTAGGGCTGTCTCTCAGCCACATGAGTACACAGGGAGAAGTCAGCTGTCTGTAAGCAGGAAGAGGGCCCTCACTAGGAACCAAATCAAATGGCACCTGGATCTTGAACTTCCAGCCTCCATAACTGTGAGATATAAATATCTGCTGTTTAAGCCATCCAATCTGTAATATTTTGTTACAGGAGCCTGAGCTGACTAATGCAATAGGGTTCCCTGACAAGGTTGGAATTGACAAGTGGGTCAAATTGGAGACACGATTCATTCTTCTTAGTTTTGTGCCCTCCAGAGGAGCAGGTCAGAAGGAAGTTTGGACCTTGAGTAGCCTCTGAATCACATGAGCCTAAATCTCTGGTGTGTGCCAGTTTCCTTATGTGTGTTTATAATGAGAATGTTTAAAACCAAATCTTACTTTACGTTTTGTGGAACATTGCAATGAGTAGATTACCCTGTGTGTACAAGGGTCTAGATCTTGTACTCTTGCCAGATGTTTCTTTTGGCTTTTGGTAGAAAATATTTGATAAGTTTCTTCCTCAACGAAATATCTTTGTCGATAGAGTAAAATATAAATCAACATTGAAAGTGAAGTAGACACACATAAGTTGTTTATGTAAACAGGCAATAAAACACACCACTCAAAGGCATTTTTAGTAAGTTTTCTATTTACGGTATTTGTCAGGAGACTCATTATGCTAAAGTAGGGTAGAAATCATTTAGTTTTACACAACAGTGCTTATATTTTGCTGCACCTTTGTGCCTCTCTTTAGTCCATTCTTGTGATTTCTGGACCAAAAAATAAAATTATGGAAAAGTAGAATTTTTGAGAAATGAAGACTTTGGGGAAAGATTTTAAAGAAAATGTCTTCAACAAAGGCCAAGTAGAGATGATACACAGTGAATCTCTGTGAGAAAAATATCCCCTGATGATTCAATTATAATATAGGATTCAAAGTATTACTATATATGAAGATCTCAATTATTCAAGTGAGATTTCTAAACAAATTCAAGTTTTATTTAAGATATAGCTTCCATTGGGACATTCTTTTAGCAATGCAGGAAGTACTTTATTTTCATTTTCTTTTGCTGAGCATTTTATAATCACTTGGAGGAAATTGTAGAATCATGTATATGATGCTGGATTTAAAAGGGACCAAAGTTTACATCAGACCACAATTTCTCTTGACTTAGGTAAACTTTGACAAGATTGCAGAATACACCTTATTACTTCAGATTATTCATTAGAATAATTCACTATTCATTAGCACATATTCATTAAGTGCCTGGTCTGAAAATTTTGATGTTTATTTCCTTTGGCCATCTCAATAATCCATGAGGTAGCTATTATTATTGTCTCCATTTTCAAAAAAAAAAAAAAAGAAAGAAAGAAAAAAAGCAGAAGACTAGAGAGGTTAAGTTAAAGCTTTCTAGTAATTGGCTGAGTCAGAATTTGAACCCATGCCTCTTAGATCTTAAGGACTATGTGTATATTCACTACATTAGGCCTACTTTAATTTTCTCAGTAAAGAGATTTTCAAAAAGGATTCTAAAACAAAAGTTACCTCTTCAAAGATGTTTCATGAGTATTTTCACAGAAAAGATCATTTCCCCAATATTCATGTCTTAGACATACTTACATATGTAGCTTAAATTAAGCTAATTAGGATACAAGCATTCACATCTTGTTTAGAGAGTCAGAGATACTGATTAAGGGCCAGTGTGGATTCTCTTTCTTTTGTTTTGTCATTAAAATCTTTGTCATTGTAATAAACTCAAAGTACTTTGTAAAGTGGAATCAGGGAAATTAGTAGATGAAGGCATTTGTAAGAATTTTCTTCTTGCCTCTATTCTATAAGTCTACAGATATAGGAATTTATTCCCTTATTCTTGTCCCAACCTAGTTTCTCATTGAAATGGATAAACAAATGCTTTCTTAAACAACATTTGAAAAAACAAACAAAAAGACACATTGACTCTAAAATAATATTCAAAAGAAATCACTGACTGAATTTGACCCCTCAGGGTCTTAAGTTGCCCATGGTGTTGACATCTCAACCATGTCAGCTTTGATTTGTGAGTTAAGTTGATGATATTTATTGGATGGGAACTTTCAGTTTATCTGTTACTGAACTCAGGAACACATCCCATAAGTCTTGTGTAAGTTTGGAATATGTACCAGAATTCTACATGTTAAGTCTTCCAGTCAAAAGTTTCATTGCAAAAGTTTTGCACAAATCTAATCACTAGGTTAAATTTGTGACACCCTCTTCAATTTTAAGGTTGGAAGATTTAACGAAAGCAACTAAATTCATGGCAAGAGAAAAGAGAGCAGGGAGATATAAAGAATCTAGCATTTCTCTGAGTACAAATACTGGAAATTATTGCAAAGGTGATATAGAAAATGACTAAGTTAATGACTTGTTTTCAAGTTCTAGGAGAAGGGCGATGCTTTCTTTTCTTTTTTCTTTTTTTTAAAGGAAATAGTCTGCATTGCCCTTTTTCATTTTGTCGTATTTTATTTGGATTTAAAATATTTTCTGGGTTTCTATAGTTTTGCTGTATTCTGTACACTTTCCAATAAATGATCTATTTATTTACATGAAAGGCAAGATTACGCAATGCAAAGGCAACACGAGAGACTTTTTCCTACCAATTTTCTAATGAAAGCCAATGACAGTTTTTTTTTATTTGGTTCTAAGTTTCATTTGGTTAAAATGAAAATGTATTCTTAAAACTAAATAAAAAAATATCATACTATCAGTATTTCTGGCTGCAAGTGAATTAATACTTATTCTGAATAGTCCCGGCTGAATGGCCACTCTATAACTACCGTGTTTTGTTAGAAAAGTATATTAAAAAGTAGAAACAGCATCATGAATGAAGAAAGGGGATAGAAACAAAGTATAAAATATGTAATCTTTTAAAAGGGCCTTATCAAGGAGAATCTTAGTGAAACTTTAAATGGGAGATTCATACAATCCCAAAGCTTTCTATTTCCTATTCAATGAATAATTTACTTTTAGATGAGATTCACTAACATTATTGCAGAATAACTGTAATTGAAAATTATTAAAGCTCTATCTTTATTGCATTTTAAAACTCGTGCATTTGGTGTTTGACCAGGTCTGCCTCATCATTAAGAGTTTTGAAGAAACGCAAAATCTCTGTCTCCCGAAGAATAAAGAGCAAAACCCTTAATTGCTTTCTTGTTTCCCACAAAGATGCTAATACGATGAACTGAATGTCAGGAATAATAAGATAAAATGATGGTGTACACCCTGGGAAGAGAAAATAAAACATCTTTTTATGTAAACTGTCACCAGAACCTCAAGGAAACTCTTTGCTCTTTCTCTGCCCTGATTTTGAACTGCTTCATTAAAAGTAATTTTGTTTTTCAGAAGGATAACACCCACATTATTCTATTAAAAATTTTAAGAGAAATCTTCAATTAAGACGTTATTGTTGTCTGAAAGATTTTCCATAGTTGGTTGGTAGCTGAAAATGTGATCTTCCCAAATTTGAATGGAAATATGACATTCATCATAGTTTAAAATAGATAAATGTCTTGTCTGTTTGAAATGCCAATGAACTTGATATTATTTATCAGATCCTTTGAAAATGTTGTAATTTTCAGAGGAGAGAATTTTAAAAAGAAGAGAAATGAATCATCAATTCTTCTTGCCTTCAATTGATTGAAAAGTTAAATTATACAGAGATATTTATAGAGCCCTTGTTCCATGCAGTATTTTGGCTTTTAAGAGTTGAAAATAAATAAGAATCATGGGCCTCAGTATAACCCCTTGAAAATCTTCCTTGGGGTTGGTCTGGCGAGAAAGAACGTAAAACCCACCTAATTGGCCACCAATATCTTACCCAAGGCTGGTCCTGATCTCAACTTAGATACCTACTTGATATATGTTTAGGTACATAAATACATTTAAACCACTTATAATGAAATCTAATTTAAATAATTAACAAATTCTGTCTATGAAAAACATTTCTAGCCATTTATTTACCTAATACTTTTTTTTTTTTTTTTTTTTTTTTTTTGAGACGGAGTCTCGCGTCTCGCTCTGTTGCCCAGCCTATGGCGCGATCTCGGCGCACTGCAAGCTCCGCCTCCCGGGTTCACGTCCTTCTTCTGCCTCAGCCTCCCAAGTAGCTGGGACTACAGGCGCCCTCCACCATGCCCAGCTAATTTTATTTTATTTTAGTAGAGGTGGGGTTTCACCATGTGAGCCAAGATGGTCTCGATCTACTCACCTTGTGATCCGCCCGCCTTGGCCTACCAAAGTGATGGGATTACAGGCGTGAGCCACGGCGCCAGCTAGATACTTTTTTTCTTAATATGCGCGGATAAATACACTTGGTTGCCAATTTAGACCATGAAAAGCCCTTTGCAACTGAGGCAATAGTGACCTGAATTACCAGATAGTTTCTCCATTGTTGTTACATTGTCTTTATGCCAGCAAGTTCAAATGTACCATTAAAAAGTTTCTGTTGACCTGAGATGTCTGTTAGAATCGTTTTTTTCCCCAACCTTTTATTTTGCACCCAAAATGTGTTCTGAGAAACATTAATCCCCAGAAACACTCATCATAAAAGGGTTTCAGGTCAAATAATTCTGTGGAAATCTGAATACTGAATTATATTTGTGACTAAAAGGATCTGTGAGCATGGCCCTGCATTATGTTCTGTAAAAGAGAAATCTGTTCTGCATTGTTCAATGTCCCACCTCTCAAACGGATTTAACCGTGGCACCCAGAGCCGTTTTTTGGCACCCAACATCTACTTGCTTCCTTTCAAACTCACGTTGTGGGGAGCTTGCTGTGGTAAATATGTCTCAATTAAACAATCTTTGTGAGGTAGCTGTTACCCCTGTTTTACAGGCGAAGAAACTGAGGCTCAGAAGTAACCTGCCCACAGACGTACAACTCTTAAATGATATAGCTAAGATGTGAAGCCTCAAGTCTGAAGCTTATCCTATAATCTGGCAATGTGACTGGAAAATATGAGGAGATAGATTTGTTTGAATATATGGACTATTTCCAGCTATGCTTAGCAATTTTATCGATTCTGCTTTTCTGTGCACTCCCTCCTAGATTTCTTTTCTCCTCATGTTCATGTCATGGGGTTTTGTAAGAAAACTACTCTTATTTATTTATTTATCTTTTGAGATGGAGTTTCACTCTTGTTGCCCAAGCTGGAGTGCAATGGCGCGATGACAGCTCACTGAAACCTTCGCCTCTTGGGTTCAAGTGATTCTCCTACCTCAGCCTCCTGAGTAGCTGGGATTACAGGTGCCTACCACCACACCTGGCTAATTTTTATAATTTTAGTAGAGACAGGATTTCATCATGTTAGCCAGGCTGCTCTTGAACTCCTGACCTCAGGTGATCCACCTGCCTTGGCCTCCCAAAGTGCTGGGATTACAAGTGTGAGCCACCGCCCCCCGGCCACTACTCTTATTACATACAGTATATTTACTTAGAAAAAGATAATTGAATTCCATGTAATACAGTAATTAGGACTGGGCTGAAATAGCACATAGAACAGAAAATTTTATAATAAATATATAATGGCATAGAGGGAAGAAAAACATGTATGTATCTCAAAGCTGGGAATGACATTCAGGAAAATATTGTGAGTCCATTGAGCAACGTGAAATGCAGGAATCCACTTTCCTGGACAGACCATTTAAGCAAATTTCAGAAATATTTAAAAGCTTCCATTTTACATGTAATACTAAAATAAAGTTTATGTCAAGAAAAAAGTTTAAACACATTAAAAGATTCCTCTCATAGTGAAAAAATGTTTTAATTTGTGTGTAAACACATTATGTATATATCTTTATTCTCTATATATACATGTGTATTTTATGGTAAGAAAGCATGCACAGGAATATACAAATATGCATCTATATATGTAACTAATAAAACAACCTTGTATTTGAATTGTTAAAATATCCATTTTGGTTATTTTAAATGTAATATAATTTTAGATTCCTTTAATAAATGCCCAGTGGATAGATTTATTATTATTATTATTTTTAATTTCCTGCATCAGATCTAGGTCTTTGATAAATACCACAGACAACCCCAGAACTGTAGGATGGGCTTGACAGTTCTTCAATAAAGGGCTGTGTGGTTTTTTTTGTCAGTGTCTTCCTTCCAGTGACAGCTGCTTTGTTCTTTTCTAGTCAGATTTTCTAGTTAACACATCAAAAGTGTATCTGTGTACACGAAGTACGAAGAAAACAGTTCAAAGAGGTAAGAGATTCACTTTTAACTCTTCACCACATTTTCCCCACACTTGTCACGAGAGACATTTCATATGGGGGCTTTGGAATAAGGTGAGGAGTTCAGAATGGAACCCAGGGATGTATGGCATTTGGTGATTAGCATTTTAGAAGGCGAGTTGGTCAGCCAATGCGCTGAGAGAACCCCAAATTAGTTAGAGCTAATCTAGGATGAAGAATTTGAATTTTTTTCAAGACAGTCAAGTCCATGCATTTGATTGGATGCAGGTTTTTATATTCAATTCATGTCAAAGGTTGGTTTCTTCTTGCCATACCATGATGGCACGCCATGATGACAGAAGCTGCCTGCTTCACGCATGTACTCTGGAGTGTTGCTCTCACCTCTGCCAGCAGGAGGAGCTCTTGCACTCATGTGAGAACTGAAGTCAACCATGCCTGCATGCTCAAGCAAATGTCCCTGGAGGTGAGACTCCAAGATTGTTTTTGACTGAGGCGACTAAACCTGAATTGGTAGTGAAATATTAAAACCTTAGGAGAGTATCCTCTAGCACCCATTCTTCTCTTGCAGCTCTCTCAAGTGTCTGCTGAGTCAGGGATGCACTGAAGCAATGATCATGTAGAACAGTGGTCCCCAAACTTTCTGGCACCAGGGACTAGTTTTATGAAAGACAATTTTTCCATGGACTGGCAGTGTGGGGGGATGGTTTTGGGATGATTCAAGTGCATTATATGTATTGTGCAATTCATTTCTATTATTTCACTGTAATACACAATGAAATAATTATGCAACTCACTGTTATGTAGAATCAGAGGGTACTCTAAGCTTGTTTTCCTGCAACTGAATGGTCGGCCCCATGTGGGGGTGATGAGAGACAGTGACAGATCATCAGGCATTAGATTCTTATAAGGAGCACGCAATCTAGATCCCTTGCATGTGCAGTTCACAGTAGGGTTCACACTCCTATAAGAATCTAATGCCACTGCTGATCCGACAGGAGGCGGAGCTCAGGTGGTGATGGAAGCCATGGGGAGCAGCTGTAAACACAGATGAAGCTTCCCTTGCCAGCTTACCTCCTGCTGTGCAGCCCGATTCCTAACAGGTCACAGATCAGTACTGGTCCTGGCCCGCGGGTTGAGGACCCCTGATGTAGAAGGCAACCTTTCGTCTCCTCCTCTCAGTCATACCTAGCATAAGCTCTGAGTAGGGGGATGTCTAGAAAGAACCCTCCATCATTTGAAATTGGCCCACACTGTATTGTATCATGTGTATGTTTATAGTGCACTAAGCAAGGCCCAAAAAAAAAAATACACATTTACTTTAAAGAATTTTTACATTTGACCTTTTAATAAAGCATCAGAAGAGTCATCATGAGAAAAAGACTTTGTTGGACTTTCTTCAGCTTCCTTTATAGTTGAGCATGGTTTTAAAATTTGAATTATGTGAGCTTTTCAGTAACTCGGGGCTTTGAAAGTCTTAAGCTGGCCCAAGCAAAAGCCAATACACACAGCAAACAAATAAAATAGTGCTGCATTTCCTGAGCATCCACTGTTGTTTCTAGTGCTGCCTTAGGCGTGATGGGGACAGGACAGTGACAGGGCAGGGACGAAGACTGGTGGCCGATTGCCTGGAGTCAGCCGAGTCAGCTACATGGCTTAACTACTTTACGCTTGCATTCTCCCATTTGAAAGTGTGGATTCTAAGGTTCCCACCTGCACAATGCTGTTGTTGTGTTTGAAGGAGGGTGTTACTTGGCACAGTCCAGGCACTTGGCATGAATCTCGTAAGAGACTCAGAGGGACAACACCATTGACCAGGGTCTCGACAGACCTGGGATATGATAACAAGTATCAATTTGGTGCCAAAAATTATCCTATTACAGTGTTTGTGTGGGACATTTACTTTGGAATTAATAATAAGAGAAAAAAAATTTTAGTTGTTGAGAATTTTATTTTCACTAATACTATGCAGTCTATAATCAGGAATGTGATGGTCTTTATCATTTTATCTCTTTCCTATTAATTTTCCTTTTTTCTCCTTTGTAAGACAAAATCTCTCTCTGTCACCCAGACTGGAGTGTAGTGGTGTAAGCCTGGCTCAGTGCAGCCTTTACCTCCTGGGTTCAAGCAATCCTCTTACCTCAGCCTCCTGAGTAGCTGGAACTACAGGCGTGTCCACTAGGCCCAGCTAATTATTATATATTTTCTTTGTGTGTCTGGAGACGGGGTTTGGGGTTTCACCATGTTGCCCAGGCTGGTCTCAAACTCCTGGGCTCCAGCAATCTACCTGCCTCGCCCTCCCAAATTGTTAGGATTACAGGCCTGTGCCATTGCACTCAGCCCAATTTTCAATTATTAAAGAACATAAAGAATATAGATATGCTTTTTTTTTTTTTTGAGACGGAGTCTTGCTCTGTCGCCCGGGCTGGAGTGCAGTGGCTGGATCTCAGCTCACTGCAAGCTCCGCCTCCCGGGTTTATGCCATTCTCCTGCCTCAGCCTCCGGAGTAGCTGGGACAACAGGTGTCCGCCACCTCGCCGGGCTAGTTTTTTGTATTTTTAGTAGAGACAGGGTTTCACCGTGTTAGCCAGGATGGTCTCGATCTCCTGACCTCGTGATCCGCCCATCTCGGCCTCCCAAAGTGCTGGGATTACAGGCTTGAGCCACTGCGCCCGGCCTAGATATGCTTATTAGTAAATATAAAATAACATTATGAACATTTAAAACAGCAATAATTGAAACTAACATTAACTGTCAATAGGAAAACAAATAGTGAAAAAAAACCATGTTTTTTATTCAAGATAAAAACTGTGAAACAGAACATTTTTCTCTATTTCAGGAATGTGTTCCTTAAATTGTTTCTAGAGTAGATAACTTTGAAAGATTAGTTTTCTAGGTCTCAAAATAGGATTGTTTTGCAAAATAAGTTTTTTATCCTATAGTGTAACTTTTGCATGTACTGTAATTAATAGCAACGATTTTCAATTTTTAAATTGTCTGCCAAAGTTTTCCAACCTTACTGTTCTTGAAAGTTTTCTCCAATGTTTTCTTTTGTATAGCATTTACCACACTGCCCTAGGACATTCCAAAGTGTGTTTTTTTTTGCAGTGAGGAATGCTCTCCTTGTGGTTCCCAACTCTCTAGACTTCTAAATTACCTGAAATACTTAAAAATAGTCTCTAGCCCTTACCTGATAACTCCTAGATAAATAGTTACAGCCTCAGAACCATTCAGAGGGCTTGTTAGAGCACAGATGGTAGGGCTACCCACAGACTTCTCATTCGGTGGGGTTGGGGAAGGGGCCCAAGACTCTGCATTTCTACCAAGTTCAAAGATTCTACTGATGCTGCTGGACTGGGGGCATACTTTGGTAACCTCTATATTAGATCATGCCTTGCTGGTAAGCTAGTTTGTTTTGTTTTGCATTTTTTGAGATGAAGTCTTGCTCTGTTGCCTAGGTTAGAGTACAGTGGTTTGATCTTGGCTCACTGAAACCTCTGCCTCCCAAGCTCAAGCGACTGATTCTTGTGCCTCAGTCTCCCAAGTAGCGGGGATTACAGATGCCTGCCACCACACCTGGCTAATTTTTGTATTTTTGTGAAGATGAGGTTTTGCCATGTTGACCAGGCTGGTCTCGAACTCTTGAGCTTAAGTGATCCACTTGCCTCAGCCTCCCAAAGTGCTGGGATTACAGGCGTCAGCCTCCATGCCCAGCCTGGTAAGCTAGTTTTAAAGCACATTCCCTCTCCCCCCACCCCTGACCAGGTTATTATGGCATTCAGCCATGCTTGAAAACCAGTGTTCTGGGAATAGTTTCCATGGCTTTGTAACTGCTCACATGTCACCTGGGCAGGGAACTGAGCCAGGGAGCAGAAAGCCTTTAAGGCGCTTTCAAGTTTGTAGGGAGGAGTAGATCCCTTCTCAGAGATGTGCAGATGTGTTGGGGGCAGGGAGAATGCAGGAAGGTAAAGCCTTCAGGCTTTTGCAGGGCCTTTGAGGATTCCCTTTCCAGAATCATTTTAAGGTATCAGAATGAAATGGAGTCATCATGTGTGAGGATAAATGAGCACCCAGCACAGGAAGTAGCATAGCGGGAATGCAGGGAGTGACAGCCATTGTCAATGTTGTCACCTCTGAACAGATTGGGAGGATGCCTGGAAGACAGATTCTAGGTCCAGCTTCCTCTCTGACTAACTGGGTACCCTGGGAAAGTCACAATCTCTCCTGGCCTTGGTTTCCTGAACATTCTCTTGCCTCTTGAATTGGTCACTGTGATTATTTGATTGTCTATCTCCCAGGTTGTACTTTGTCTTATCCACTACCATATCTCTAGCATGTAGCACAGAGCCTACCTCACAGAATGTATTAGATGAATGAGTGAAGTTAATATGTTTCCCTTCAATGTTCTATGAGAGTACTTGGCTCAGAGTAGGTATTCTATAAGTAACTACTGAATGAACTAATGAATAAACTTGCAAGTTACAGGTGTGACTAATCACAGGTTTTTTAAATCATTTGTGGGAGAAGCGTGTATTTTTTAAAAGCTTGTCCAGTAATTAGGTACTAGGGAATCACATATACAAAAAATTTCCAGATGTTCTAATTGTTAGTTGATAACATTTTTATCTGACATGTAAGCATTCTTTCATTATTAGACTTAAAATACTGTACCCGCGGCTGGGCCCAGTGGCTCACACCTGTAATCCCAGCACTTTGGGAGGCTGAGGTGGGCAGATCACGAGGTCAAGAGATCACGACCATCCTGGCTAACACGGTGAAACCCTGTCTCTACTAAAAATACAGAAAAAAAATTAGCCAGGCGTGGTGGTGGATGCCTGTAGTCCCAGCTACTTGGGAGGCTGGGGCAGGAAAATGGCATAAACTCAGGAGGCGAAGCTTGCAGTGAGCTGAGATGGTGCCACTGCACTCCAGTCTGGGCAACAGAGCAAGACTTCACCCCACCAAAAGAAAAAGAAAAAGAAAAAGAAAATAATTGATTATATTTGAAGAAAGTCATTAAAATACATGTAATATAGTTCCAATACACTGATTTAAAGGCATATATATTTAATTTTTAAATATACTTTCAAAGCTGTTATGCACAGTTCCATAGTCCAGGTAGTCAATTTCTTCCTATCCAAGTTGGAAAGCACTTGAAAGATACAGGATTCAAAAGAAACGTTTACTAATTTTAACACTTTCTTTTTCCTTCCGTAGGATCTTGTTTTGGCCTAGGAGATTGAGCAAATTGAACCACCATGGGTTTTCCAAAAAGCATGTATCCATTACCTTCCTTTAAGGCTTTTGCTGCTGCTTTTTCCTTAGGAAGTCCAGTGAAAGCTTGTCCTTTCATATGATCTTCCTTCATCAAACGTATATCAAACATGATTCACTGTGTTTCTGATGAAAAGTCAACATATCTTCCAAAAATATACTTAAGGTCCTTTTCTTGAACATGTTTAGCTAAATTCTTTACATAAATTCTACAGTTTGGTTCACCAGGTTCATAACTTCTGGAAACTGAAAGTGTTTTCATTTCTTCTCTAGAAATTCTGTCCTTTTCCAATTCCCTTCTAGAAACACATTCTGATGGCATTTCATCAGAGTCTTCTTTAATCTCCTCTGTGATGTTCAAATTAGGTTTGGGAAAGATTTTTCCAAATCCTGTATTGGATGCATCAACTTCAGTAGCAGGTAAATCATGGTTTTTTTCTCACAATTTTGTTTCTTCTCTAAATCTTTCTTAAATGCAGCTGGCATGTCGGTAGATATATGGAATTCAATTCTTTTATTACCTACAGGTTGTGGTTGGTCAAATACATCTGAAGGTAACAGCACTAGATGTAAACTGCTGTGTGAAGGCACAAAAGTGTGCTCAACATATCCTTTAATTTTCTCTTTTTTTCTCACATGGTGCTGCTTTATTGTTTTGGGTCTTTTGGGCTGAAGATTTGCTAGTTCCATTGGTTTGTTCATTCTCTGTCAGTCCTCATCATCACTGCTTTCATCTTCTAATTCTTCTCTAGATAATTCCTTATCATCATCTGGCCAAGGAGGTTCCTCAGGTGGCTGAGGAGATGTGGGTGGAAGAGGTGCATGCAATGGCATATGGTCTTCATACATGGGAGGTCGCACAGTAATTGGTCTCAAAGGTGTGGGCAAATTCATTTTATTCATAAGATGAAGGACCTGTACATAGAACTTAGGCATGCTTGCCAAAGCATTTACTCTGTTTGCTAGGATTGTGCTGGAAGGTAGTGGATACATATATCTGAGGTATGAATTAGGAAAAGTCAGCCCATGGTTTGGTGCAATTCCATTTTCTACTGTTAAATAACCAAGTTCATCTTTGACAGGGTCATCAGAATTTTTTTTTTTTTTTTTTTTGAGACTGAAGTGGGACATGGGGAGTGAGCTTGATCTTTCTCTTTTGCAAATTCAACGACTGATGGAGTCTTGTCAATGCCTTTATAGCTGCTTTTTAGAGAATGTGGCAAAAGCTGCATGTTTCAGCTGCCCCTTATCTGACAGGACATGCACCAACTGTGCCTTGAAGTACTTCAGCAAGTCCTCTTTCTCCTCAGTGGTCAGCTCAGCTGGCAGGTGCCTCACCAGAAGGGTTTGGTCGCCCCGAGGCAGGGAAAGTGAGGAGGAGCTTGTGCATCCCCTTGATATTGCAAACAGCTGCTAGAGGGCTGCCATTTTCAAGCAAAAATTGGCCCAGAGATGTGTGGGACTCACTGTTTTATATGTCAAGATTAATTGTGGAAAGCTGGGCAAAGCTAAAAAGTTAGGTTTTGTTTTGTTTTTTGTTTTTTTTTTTTTGAGATGGAATCTTGCTCTGTTGCCTAGGCTGGAATGCAGTGGCACAGTCTCTGCTCACAGCAACCTCTGCCTCCTGGGTTCAAGTGATCCTCCCGCCTCAGCCTCCCTAGTAGCTGGGATTACAAGCATGTGCCAGAATGCTGACTAATTTTTGTATTTTTAGTAGAGACGAGGTTTCACCATGTTGGCCAGGCTGGTCTTGAACTCCTGACTTCACCTGATCCACCTGCCTCAGCCTTCCAAAGTACTGGGATTATAGAAGTTAGCCACTGTGCCTGGCCAAAATCAGGCTTTTAATCAAATAAAATTAAGTGTAACATTTTGAACTGTCCAAGATGGATAGCATATATTATACTTATGTGAATGAATGTTTTAAATTATGACAAAGGCTGTACCACTTAAGAGTGTGGGCTTCTGTGTTTCAGAGAAATTGATATCTAATGCAAAGCTTCCCAAATAATGATATAAGATGTCATTTATTTTTACTCCAAAAGGAAGAATAACATGTTTATATCCATACTTTATCGTCACTATTATTATTTTCAACTTTCAGGATCCTCTTACTACATTCTTCCTTCTAGGGAAGACATCGGTACAATCCCCAGCAAACAGCAGCCCAAGGGTTGCTTATCAGGGTCAGGATCATAAACTGTCAGAACTTAATGAGTCCCTGGTGCTGGATGGCAGACAAGAGGCCATATGTTTTCATTCTCCACACCTAAACTCTAGGCAGACCAGGGAAGTTGATAATGGCTCAATTTCCTATCCTACTACCAATGAGATATAGGATCTCATGTCTTCGAAAAAATTATTTTTATTAACAAATATGGATGGAAGCTACTAGGACTGATCAGCATCTGTAAGTGGAATGACTTCTATTTGCCATAACTAAATTAGTCCATGCTCCACATTTTGTTTTATTTTTTTGAGACAAAGTCTTGCTCTGTCGCCCAGGCTGGAGTGCAGCGGTGTGATCTTGGCTCACTGCAACCTCTGCCTCCCGGGTTAAAGCTATTCTTGTGCCTCAGCCTCCCAAGTAGCTGGGACTACAGGCACATGCTGGCATGCTCGGCTAATTTTTGTATTTTTAGTAGAGATGAGATTTCACCATGTTGGCCAAACTGGTGGCTAACGCCTGACCTAAAGTAATCCGCCTGCCTTGGCGTCCCAAAGTGCTGGGATTACCTCATGAGCCACTGTGCCCAACCATGCCCCATATTTTGTAAATGATAGTTCATACTCTGGAGTACAAGGATTAGTAAGGACCAGAATAAGGATAACGTTCCTGGGTCAGGCATCATTTTACAGTTCACATGTTGAATGAATGGAATAGCCCGCAGAAGTTGGTAGCGTAAAGTGATTTAAATGTATCTGGGGGAACATCCCTCTTCCTGTTCCCAGTTTCTAGGCATTCTTGCCTTCCTGCTGATCCTGACATTTGGAGTGCTGCAGTAAGTCACTCCATCTAAGACTGTCTACCCAAGAAGTGCCTCAATTCCCCTTATTCCTCTCCCAAACCAAAACTACCATTTCTCTGTCAGAATAACTGCCAAGAATGTGTATATTACTGATAAGTTCACCTTGAAAGTCCCTGAATGTTCCAATAAATACTAGTCCAATAAGAAAAATAAAAATGAGTTTCAAGGTTAAATATATACTTCACAGACCCTTCTTGGAGATTCCCAACAAATATCAGCTCTGAAAATTACCAGGGCAAGTTGAGTATTTTAAACCATTTCATATTTTAAAAGGTAGCCTGATAATTCAAAAGACAACAATTGAAATAGGGACTCTCATGATTGGAATAAAGACATCATATGATTAGGGGAGATTTCCCTATCTCTCCTCTTTCAGGAATTTTTTTCTCTTATTTTAGAAACTCTTATTTGAAAGGTTGCCCTTTCTTATTCATCTTTCGATTGTCTGACTCTTTAAGAAAGGGAACCAGTCAATCCTTGGCTATGCTTTGGGGGTGACATGAGGCTGAGAGGTCCAGACAAGGAATTCTTTTCAATTAGGAGCAAGATAAGAAGCATTTGGGGCATGAAATTAACATTGTGGTTTATTACTAATGATGTCTATTAATAACCCTCAGTATCTCTCAAATATTTTCGCCTGGTATATCTGGTAGTGCAGGAAAGTGAAAAGTATTAAAAATGTAGAGAATTTATAGCAGTGTAGAAAGTAATATTTCATGGGGTAGGTAAATATAGTAATTTTCAATTCTAAAAACTGCCTTATAAGGTTATGTAAGCATCAAATGCATATAAATCTGTAACACCCGGTCTGGCACCAATAAATATTTTCTATTAAAAATAACAGAAAAGAGCAATTTCTTTTCACATTTATTGGATACTGGGATTATATGTATCTGGCCTGTGTCTCTATCTACTGATTTAACATTTTGATAAAAGTAACCTCTTTTGTAACTGATAAGCTTTCCAGTGGTCAAACTGTGTGGTTATCAAATGTGACTGAATTTTCTGTTAAATAATGGACATTTATTAAGTACTTACTGTGTTCCAGGTTTCATTTTAAGCTTTTTGACATATATCATTTCATTTCCATAATGACCTTAAAAGATAAACATTGTTATGATTGTACTCATTTCCCAGACGAGGATACTGATGTTTAAGCAAAATTAAGTAAACATCAGATAAACAGCAATTGGTGGAAAACATCTGAGCATCCTTTAAAATAAATGAGTGATAGTATATTTTTGACATGGAAACAACCTTAGGGATGGCCCGTTTTAAATATATCTTTCATAAATAAGAGTAATGAGGCCTACAAAGGGATTGAATCTTATTCTTGATGACCCAGTTGGTGGTCAGACTCAGATCTTTCATCCAGCGAGTGCATTTTATGCAATGATCCTGGGACTGCTTATAGATTATAGTCTATAGATATGAAACTCACCCTAATTAAACATATCTCTGAGCTAGTTGCAGCAGATTGTATTTTCCATAATGAATGAATCTATAGCTATAGCTATATATTCCATCCCACATTCTCTTTTTAAAATATGATATGGACACTGTTCCATTAAGAGATGGGGTCTTTGTTCTGCCACTTTGAAAATGATTAGAGTTTATTTTATTTTACTTTAAAACATTATTTATTTAATGTTACATATTTAAGCTGGACAACATGATGTTTTGATATACTTTATACATAGAGAAATGGTTACTATACTCTAGCAAATTAACACATCCATTATGTTACAGAGAAGTAACCCTTTGTGTGTGTGTGGTAAGAGCCCCTCTAATCAATGGAATGGCAATATACACCTGTTTGAATTTTAGAACTGTGGTGAAACAGTGATGACAGTCTGTCTCCCATGCCCCCTCTTTATGAAGAGGGCTGTTCTTAGCAGGGAGTCTATGGCCATCCCACCATTAAATGTTGAATGTTTCTGGAATAGATAAATTGTCTCATTGATTAACAGTCTTAAGATGGAGAGGAATATAGTTGAGCAGCTATAAGTCAAAGAATTGTATCTGAAGAGCCACATCTGTACCTGGACCTGAGGTGATTGTGGCAACAAGATCGTGGACTTTGAGCTGATTCTGCAATAAGACTTGAGGGTTTCAAGAGAGGAATGGTATATTTTGCATGTGCTAGGGTTGTGAATTACTGTGGCCAGAAGCAAACTGTGGCAGATGGCATTTCCAAAGTTGGCCATACAAATATACATCCCATGCTGTATGCTATTCTTACAACGTGATAATGACATTTCTTTGTTCCCTCTGCTTGAAACTGGATGTAACTTGGTAACTGTCCTGAACTATAGAATGCAATGGAGGTGGCACTGGGTGACTTCTGAAGTTAGCACATCAAAGGTGATGTGGCTTCTGCTTGGCTCTCACTCCCTCTTGGGATGTAGACCTGTGGAACCAAACCCAGTTATCATGTTTTGAGGAAGCCCAGGCCACATGGAGAAGCTAGGTGAACATGTTCTAGCCAACACCTTCAACTAGGTTCTCAGCCAATAGCTAACAAAACCATGCGGGTAGGTGAACTTTTAGATGATCCAGCCCTCAGTCTTCAAGGACTCTAAAGACTTCAAAGATTTTTAGGCCTCCATCTCAGACCTCAGATATCATGGAGCATAGACATGCTATTCTCTCTGTGCTCTGTCCAAGTTCCTGACCTACAGAACCTGTGGGTACAATAACTGGTTGTTTTATGCCACTAGGTTTGGGGATAGTTTATTACTCAACTATATTAAATGAAACTCTGGTCAGTTAAGAATGATATTGACTGCCCAAGTAAGTATATAACCATTGTTTGGTTAGCACTGGTATAAAATAGGGTCTTTTGACTGCAAGTAACAGAAACTTAACTCAAGGCAATTTTAAAGATAGAAGATATATTATCTCACTTAGCCCAGAAGTCAGACGAGCTTTATATCTGGTATTCTGAGTGGCTCAGCGATACCATTGAGGAAATCAGACTCTTTGAATTCATAGAGCATTCTCAGGATAGCATTATTTTAGTCTAAAAGCAGGATGCTTTTGAAAGTTGCAAGTTTCCTATACAGTCACAATTATGTCTAGAAGAAAGAGTCTTCTGTGTTTCTCTCTTAGGAGTAGGAAATTTGCTTAGAAGCAACCCCCCACCCCATGAGGTTTTCCCTGCTATCTCATTGTCAGCTGAAAATTCTTATTTACTAGACTATGAAATGAACATGATTGGCTCAACCAGTTGTCTGGGGCAGGGTGAATACTGGGAAGTTACCTTCATATCCATTATTTCCTTCTCTTATTTATCTTACTCCAATCATGAACAGGAAGAACGGGGTTTGGTTAATGCAAGGCAACAGAATTTGCAATTAAAAAAATTAGAGAGAGGGTCTCGCTCTGTTGCTCGAGCGCAGTGGCATGATCATGGCTCATTGCAGCCTCAACCTCCTCAAAATGATTCTCCCACCTCTGCCTCCCGAGGACCTGGGACTATAGGCATACCCCACCACACCCAGCTAAGTTTTTTGATTTTATTTTTAGTAGAGGTAGGGTCTCACTAAATTGCTGGTCTCAAACTCCTGAGCCCAATTGATCCACCCACCTCAGCCTCCCGAAGTGTTGGGATTACAGGCATGAGACGCTATGCACGGTCAGGATTTGCAATTCTTGACCATGCTTACAAGTAGCCTACCTATAATCAGATCTAGAGAATAAATAGGAGATGACATTGAGAAATAAAAATAAAATTCCAAGCTTCCCAGCGAACTGAAAGGACCCCCTCTTGGCCAAGGGGACCCTAGAGAAATCTTAAAAACTGAGTTCTTAGCCATGGCAGGGTGGGAAGTCAGACACACCTCATTATATCCCCTCCCTCACTAAACACCATTAGGCTTTCTTCCCTAAAGGTTAAACAAAACCAGTCCTTTTGAAAGACTGGGTCCTACACTGATATCAACCAACTGCCTGATGCTGCCCCTCCTTTTTGTGACTTCAGTACAGCAGCCAACCAGCATTTCTTCCTGATAAAAGACCGTTGACCATGGGGTGGTTCTGGACAGTCTTTGAAGGCTATGCACAGAGGGCCTTTGTGTCCTCTGCTTCACATTTGGCTTTATAGGGCCTAATTGTAATACATTTAAATGTTAAGTCTCCACCCCAAAGTGAACATGAGCTACATGTTATATACATGTTAGCCTACTACACATGCCCATGCCTCCCCTTCACAAATGTTCACAGCTCCTCCTATAATCTGTGGGATATGTGTATTTGGCCACTCCTATCAACATATATCCTTGTCTTATTCTTCCCAACCTCAAGGTGCGTGTTTTTGGCTTCTGGTGGGAAGCTACATTTTCCAGCCTGTCAGAATGGTCATCCTGCAGGCTGCAACCCTTTATGAGAAATAAAACTCTTCTTTCCAAATATAGGAACCTTGGGTTGGGTGTGGTGGCTCATGCCTATAATTCCAGCACTTTCAGAGGCCAAGGCAGGTGGATCCCTTGAGCTCAGGTGTTCGAGATCAGCCTGGGCAACATGATGAGACCCTGTCTCTAAAACAAAGAAACAAAGAAAAACAACAATGTATGAACCTTGTCATTCTTCAGTTGACAATGTGCAATGTTTGAAATTTCTTTAAATATGAGCTTTGTAAGGCAGATCTTATAAAGGCAAATGTACATTCCCGTCGCTGACTTAGGCATGAGAGTTTGCTACCAGGTGAATGGTGTCTGTTAATGGTCTCACCTGTGAATAAGTGAGAGAAACAAGTATATAGGGCACTGTGATATTGTGATTACAATATTATATTATAAGAAATATATCCTCCCAACCCCCATTTTCTAGTACACAGCTTCTACAACCTCTGGAATCTCTGAAGTGATATGTCCTTTTACATGCTGATGAGATGACTAATGACTGGTGGCCCCTAGATAGCCTCAAAGTAGAGGCTGGTTTCTAGGGGAACCAATCATGTGATTAGAAAGTTGTAACTTTCAGCCCCACTTCCTGACTGAAGGTTGAGTTGATTACCAATGGCTGATGATTTAATCAATCGCACCTGCATAAGGAAGACTTGACAGGGTTCAGAGAGCTTCCGAGCTGCTGAACACATGCAGGATGACCTGCTGGAGAAGGTATGGACACTCTGCCCCCGTCTCCCATGTCTTGCCCTAAGTATCTCTTCTGTTTGGCTGTTTCTGAGTTGCATCCTTTTATAATAGATCATAAATGTAAGTAACATGTTTCCCAGAGTTCAATGAGCCATTCTGACAAATGATTGAGCCCAAGGGGAGGTTTTGGGCATCCTTCAATTTATAGCTGACCAGTTAGAAGCACAGGTCACAGTCTGGAGCTTGTGACTGGTATCTGAAGTGAGGGCAGTCTTGTGGGACTGAGCTTTTAACCTGTGGGGTCTGACACTGTCTCCATATAGATAGTCTCAAAATTGACTTAAGTTGTAGGGCACAATTGAGTTAAATTTTAGGCAGTTGGTGTCTGTCAAAGAATTGATGTGTACTGAGGGAGTGTGAGTAAAGAGAGGAAAAACAGTTGTTTTTTCCTTACTCAGTCATAAATATATGATCCACATGTTAATTGATTTTCTGAGATATAGCAGGTAGGAATCCAGGCTTTGGGTTCAGACCAATGTGAGTTTCCTCATCTGTAAAGTGAAGATAGTATTTTCCTACCTTGCTAGGTGGTTGTAAGATTAAATGAAATGGGCCAGGTGCAGGGGCTCACACCCAGCACTTTGTGAGGCTGAGGTGGGCGGATGACGAGGCCAGGAGTTCAAGACCAGTCTGGCCAACATGGTGAAACCTCGTCTCTACTAAAAATACACACACAAACACACACACACACACACACAGACACACACAATTAGCTGGGCATGGTGGCGGGTGCCTGTAATCCCAGCTACTTGGGAGGCTGAGGCAGGAGAATTGTTTGAATCCGGGAGGCGGAGGTTGCAGTGAACTGAGATTGTGCCATTGCACTCCAGCCTGGGTGACAGGGCGAGACTCCATCTCAAAAAAAAAAGATTAAATGAAATGATGTATGTGAAGAAGTGTGTGCCCAGTAGTGTTCCTGATATGTAGAAAATACTCAATAAATAAATTTTTTTACCTTTTTTTTTTTTTAATAAAAAGTACTCATCATTACCTATGAATTGGAAAAAAGTTTTAAGTACTACATGGAGGTGTCCTTGCATTTCAAGTGTTTTTGTTGACTGCAGTTGCAATGATACAATATTTGCCAACCAAATAAAATATTTCCCAATGGATATATACTGAAAGTAACAAACTAATAAAATGTAAACATATGACTTAACTTGCATGCTTTACATACAAGCATAGTTATATTTAGCTTAAGACATAATAAGGTATTTCATTCTTTAAATGTATATGACCTAACAATATATGACAGTGTATAATTTAATCTCAATAAAATAGAAAAGCATTTTTATGACATATTTCTAATTCATTGTTATTTTATTACTTATACATATGATACATATTTATTTCTAAAACAAATATATCTCTTTGGCCACCTATTTTATTTTCTTAGGATACAGGCGGTACATTACTCATGAATGGCAGTGTGTGTCAGTTATTTATCTTTCCAAAGTATCTAAAAGTGAATGAAGCTTGAATTGGGCAAGGAAGTATCATAAATTAAAAAGTGAATCTCTAAGAAATGCTGGAAAAAGGTTTGAATAAAATTAAAGTACATTTTGCCATAAAATGTAACTGTCAAAGTGGCATGAACCCAAATATGAATTAGAATTGAATTGAATTTGTATTTTTATCTGCACTAAAGAATCATTTTGAAATCATTGATCTTGGCCAGCTTAAATCTTTATTTTTCTGATAACATGTCAATCAGGTGTAAAGGTGGTGTTTAAGCCTGTGCATTTATTTGTCAATAAAATGTGTGCTCTATTGGTTTTTTCTCAGTTGCATTGTTTTATCATGTCAGTATTTCATAAGATTATATGATTGACTAATGGGAATAGCTATTACCACTGTTGATGTACTTTGAAAATAGCAATCTATATTTTATGGACCAGAAAGAGACAAAATCTGTATGTTTGACCTTATTGAGCATAAAAGTAAGTTAATGTAAATGAAATTTATCTATTATTTCACCTATTCACAATTAGCTTCTTATAGCCTCAGGAATAAACATTAGAATGGGTTACTTACCCTTTTTGGGTTTGTAAGGATGACTTATGAATCTCAAAATTCTTCGAAAGGCAATTTAGGGAACAGAAATACCTTAATGCAAGCCAGAAGAAAACAGACAATGGGCATTTTGCATAAGTCTTTTTCTCATTAAAGTGACTGATTCATATTTGCTGTGGACATCCCAGATAAAAATACATAAGCCAAAGGAAAGCAATCCTGTTCAATCTAAATGTCCAGAGACACCCACGGTTAGTATCAGTGCATATCCTTCTAGTCTTTTTTCCATACCTAAAATTCCTTTTCCAAAAATAGATTCTATATGTTATGTAATAACCTGATATTTTACCAAATGAAATTCTGTACTTTCTATGTTATGTATACACTTTGTCAAGAAACTAATAAGTTAAAACAGTTCATTTTACTATACCATTTTCTCCATCTAATGCTTTGCTTCTTGTGTTTAATCACTTGAGCATGTGGCTTATGCAGCTAGGTAATTTGCTTTTATAAAATACCCTGTGTTCTCTAAGTGTTTTTTTTTTTTTTTTTTTTTTTTTTTTGCACTGATTTGTCAGTTGTTATAGTTGAGTTGTAGTTTAAATATACTTTCAATATAATGTAAAGGTTTTTTTCCTGCAATACATCTCCACACCAAATTGGAATATTTTAATCAGATTTTTATTTGTAAAATATGGTTAATTGTTAGATTTAAGGCCATGCCCATAGCTATCTTGGTGAATATGTCTGGGAACGTGTGCAGTAGCCAGCTTCCAAGATGGTGCCCAATGATTTTTGCTTCCTGGTATTCACACCCACGTGTAGTCCCCTCCCACGCTGAATAGAACTGAGCTGTTCACCAGAAAGTTATTGTGGATGTGTGACTCCCAAGTCTAGGCTATGAAAGGCATTATAGCTTGCTTCTACCTTCCTCTCTTTTGTACCCTTATCGTGGGGGAAGCCAGCTTCTATGACATGAGTACACTGAGTGGATCTATGGAGGGGTCCATGTGTCAAGGAACTGAGGCCTTTGCCAATAGCCATCTGAGTGAACTACTTGGAAATGAATCCTCTGGCCCCAGTCAAGCCTTCAAATGATTGCAGCCCTGGCTGACAGCTTGTCTGTGCCTCTTGAGAGACTGTGAGCCAGAACCAACAGCTGAACGGCTCCTGAATTCTTGATGTACAGAAATTGTGTGAGATAGTAAATGTTTACTTTTTGCTTCAGGCCTTTAAATTTTGGGGGAGTAATTGGCCATGCAGTAATAGATAGCTGGTATAAACTGAAAGTAGAGACATGTATTAAGTATTTTCTGAAATAAAAATAGCTTAGGAGAATATTGTATTTTATCAAGAGCTCAGATAAGGTTTAACTATTTATGCTTACTAATGCAAAGTGTAGAATTTGAAGGGTAACAAAAAATATCTTCAACTTAAGACATTTTATGTCATTGAAATTTTGTTTTGATCTAAGTTTTTCTCATTAGTTTTTATAGTTATGATAACAGAAATCATATTCAAAGGAAATAAACAATACTATCAATATTTCAGTAAGTCTTTATGTGTACATGATACAACTTTTTTGAAATTTATGTACCTTTTATTTCATCACAGTATTATGAGCCACACATAATTGCTGTGATCCAGGAAACCCATAGACAAAAAACCAAAAGCTACAAATTTTTATTTTTTGTCTCCCATCTTATGTCCATTGGTAACAGGTTAGATAAACAGTTTGGTGTGTATCCTTCCATAGCCCTTTGGTCATATAGAATTAGGTAAACATATAAACTTAATAATTTTGCCTTTTTTACAAATGCAAAATAATGCTCTACATACTACTCAGCAATATATTGTTTAGAGAAAGTATGTATAGTACAGATAGGTCTAATTTATTTTAAAATAACTCCTTGATAGTTTATAGCAGGGGTTAGCAAACTATGGCTTATGGACTGAGTTTGTCCTGTTGCCTATTTTTGTATATTATGAGCTAAGAATGGTGTTTACATTTTTGAATGATTGGGGGAAAATTAGAAGAATAGTATTTCTTGATGTGAAAATTATATGAAATTGAAATCACAGTGTCCATACAAAAAGTCTTATTGGGACACAATCATGCTCATTTTTTTACATACTGTCTCAACTGACTCGAGTAGCTGCAACAGGAATATTGCAAAACCTAAAATATTTCCTTTCTGGCTCTTTACAGAAAACATTTGCCAATTCCCAGTCTACACTTGCACTGTCCAATAGAAATACAATGCAAACCACAAGTGTAATTCTAAGTTTGCTAATGGCCACAGTTTTAAAAAAGTAAAATAAATAGGAATAATTAATTTTGACATTTTTGTTTTAGTTAACTAGAGCATTATCATTTCAGCATGTGCTTAATATAAAATATCATTGAAATTTTTTTTGCACACTTATTTTTTTTACCATAAGTCTCTAATCTCCAGTATAGATTTTGCACTTCTAGCACATCTGGGATAGCTACATTTCAGATGTGACTAGTGACTACTGTATTGGGCACTGTAGTTCTGTAGTGCAGATATGTCACAACTTTTTAATATATAGCTTGCTAATATACATTCATGTTGTTCTGAGTTGCTGTTATCATTATAAGCATGGCTATCCTTATAAATATTTATTTCTAAGAAATATAGAGTCCCAGAAGAGGAGTTACTGAATAAAAGACATGCACTATTAATTTTAATAGATACAAGACATTTGTTTTGGGAATGAGATTCAAATGCAAAAGCATGCTGGCTGTAGTTTGTCACAAAAAGTTGTTTGTTTTGTGTTCTCTATAGAAGAAATAACATTTTCATTGGCACTTTAAAATCTGTATTAAATGAAATCCCCATTTTTTGTTTGTTTGTTTGGTAACTAGCTTAGTCTGTGCTGGCTGCTATAACAAAGATGTCATAAAACTGGGTAATGTATAAACAACAGAAATTGGTTTCTCACAGTTCTGGAGGCTGGGAAGTCCAAGATCAAGGCACTGGCAGATTCAGAGACCCACTTCTTAGGTAGCTGTTTTTTCCCTGTAACCTCACATGGCAGAAGGGGTGAGAGATGTCTCTAGAGTCTTTTTTGTAATCCCATTCATGAGGGCTTTGCTCTTATGTTCTAATCACTTAGCAAAGGCCCTATGTTTTAATACTATCACCTAGGTGGCTAGAATTTTAATATATGAAATCACAGGGGGAAATAAAAATTTAGTTCATTGCATTCTGCTCTTGTTCCCCCCAAATACATGTCTTTCTCACACACAAGATACATTCAGGTCATATCAATAGCCCCCAAAGTCTTATCTTATTCTAGCATCAACTTAAATGTTTAAAGTCCAAAGTCTTATCTAAATATCATCTAAATTAGATATGAGTGAGACTCAAGGTAAGTCTCATTCTGAATCATATTGCTCTTTGGCTGTGAATCCGTGAAATCAAACATATGATGTGCTTCCAAAATATAATGGTGGGAGAGCAAACAACATTAAACCTAGAGTCTTTTTAATTGAAAAAATTTTTTAGAGACAGGGTCTCACCGTGTCACCCAGGCTGGAGTGAAGTGGTGCAATCATAGCTCACTATAACTTCAAATTCCTAGGCTCAAGTGACCCTCCTGCCTTATTTGAAATTGTGTATATTAATACATTTTGATATATCTTCATTACAGAACTATGCTGTTCAATACAGTAGTCACTAACCACACTTGAAATGTGCTATTCCAGATGTTCTGTAAGTATAACATCTATGCTGGATATCAGAGACTTAGTAAGAAAAATAAAATCTGAGTAGCTAGGACTACAGACACATGACACCACTAACTTTTAAATTTTTTGTAGAGATAGGGTGTTGCTATATTGTCCAGGCTGGTCTTGAACTCCTGGCCTCAAGTTATCCTCCCACCTTGGCCTCCTAAGGTGTTGGGATTATAGGTATGAGCTACCACACCCAACCAAACCTTGAGTCTTGAGAATAATTTTCTTTGGCTTAATACTCTGCACTCCAGAACCACTGAGACAGTGGTACTGTCTTCAGGACCCACTGTGGTTGCAGCCCCATGCCCATGACTCTAGGTATACCTACCCTGTGGCTTTGCTGGGCATTGTCCTTGTTGGGGCTCCTTGCAATGGCTTTTCCCCACAGACAGCCCTCTGTCTGGGTCCTGTGGCTCTTTGGGGCATAATTTGAAATCCAGGCGGAAGCAGCCATGCCTCTACAGCTTTGCTGGGTGCAGCACATGGAGTGATTGAGGAGCATGGTTATGGAGTTTGGGATAAGGAAGCCCGTGATGTGATGTGCTAAACAGTAGTGGCCCCTCATTTGAAATTGCTCGCCCCCCTGCGCATTTGAATTCTTGTCCTGTGATTGTAAGTATAGCCTTGATGTTCTCCAAAATGTCTTTGTGGTCATTCTTCCATTGTATTGGACGATAGAGTGTGCAATACATCTTATTTGGACTTCTATTTAGATGACTGACTAATCTCCCCGTTGTCGTGATGAATAGCACCTGGTTCCCATTGAGATAGCCGATCCGTGCTAATTTCTTTATCAGATTTGGTCACACCCTTCATGTTCTCTTCCATACAGGCTTTCTCATTTTTTTTCTAATATGGATAGGCTGAGAATTGTCTAAATCTTTAAGTTCTGCTTCCCTTTTGATTAATAATTGTTCTGTAAGTCATTTCTCTC
>NW_016828021.1:1536020-1542959 GCF_001698545.2 Rhinopithecus bieti
AGTCTTGAGAATAATTTTCTTTGGCTTAATACTCTGCACTCCAGAACCACTGAGACAGTGGTACTGTCTTCAGGACCCACTGTGGTTGCAGCCCCATGCCCATGACTCTAGGTATACCTACCCTGTGGCTTTGCTGGGCATTGTCCTTGTTGGGGCTCCTTGCAATGGCTTTTCCCCACAGACAGCCCTCTGTCTGGGTCCTGTGGCTCTTTGGGGCATAATTTGAAATCCAGGCGGAAGCAGCCATGCCTCTACAGCTTTGCTGGGTGCAGCACATGGAGTGATTGAGGAGCATGGTTATGGAGTTTGGGATAAGGAAGCCCGTGATGTGATGTGCTAAACAGTAGTGGCCCCTCATTTGAAATTGCTCGCCCCCCTGCGCATTTGAATTCTTGTCCTGTGATTGTAAGTATAGCCTTGATGTTCTCCAAAATGTCTTTGTGGTCATTCTTCCATTGTATTGGACGATAGAGTGTGCAATACATCTTATTTGGACTTCTATTTAGATGACTGACTAATCTCCCCGTTGTCGTGATGAATAGCACCTGGTTCCCATTGAGATAGCCGATCCGTGCTAATTTCTTTATCAGATTTGGTCACACCCTTCATGTTCTCTTCCATACAGGCTTTCTCATTTTTTTTCTAATATGGATAGGCTGAGAATTGTCTAAATCTTTAAGTTCTGCTTCCCTTTTGATTAATAATTGTTCTGTAAGTCATTTCTCTCTGCTCACACTTCACAAGAAGCAGTCAAGAGAAGCCAACTGCACTTTCAACACTGCTTAAAACTTTCCTCAGCTGACAAGTCCTTCCTGATTCTGAAGTGGATTAGGTGCCGCTGTTGTAGGTTGAGTGTGTTGAATTCAAAACCATAGCCAGACATGGAACTGGAAGATGAGTGAAAGATGCTGACCAGGTCCGAAGATCTCATGGAGGAGGAAGAGCAAGAGGAGGAATTACTGAATCCCCTAACAACAGAAAGAGAGCAGCTGGAGAAATGTGTAAAAGCCAGGAGTGGCTAGAGCTCTGTGATGAGTGTGTATCCTTTCAGTCACAAAGAAGAGGATGGTATGGAGGAGCTCTTGGACTTTTTGCATGCAAGGGACCACTGAGTGACCCACAAACCCTTTAACAGCTTGAAATAAATGTGCAGACATATTTACTTCAGCCTTCATCACCTCAGCATAAGGATCTTTCCTTATGGTTTTGAATATGCCATTTGCTTCTAATTTGTGTAACTTTAAGTTTATATGAACCTCATGGATTTTGGCTTAGACAAGTAACTTCTATGTAATTAGCAGTGATTCTATCTTAATAAAGTTCTGTGATCTACGAAAACAAGATTTCCTCAACCAAATATACAATTTCATTGCTCACAAATTCTACCTTCCACAAAACACTAGAACATGAACACAATTCAACCAAGTTGTCTTCCAGTTTATAATGAGAATTGCCTTTCCTCCATTGCCCAATAACACATTCCTCATTTCCATCTGAGTCCTCATCGGAATGGCCTTTATTGTCCGTATTTCAACCAACGTTCTGTTCATGACTACTTGGGAATTCTCTAAGAAGACTGAGGTTTTCTCTACAGCAAACTTTCCTCCTTTCTCTCTGGGACCTCATCAGAATTGCCTTTCATGGGACATTCATGGCAATGTAGGCTTTTTAAAATTTTTTTATTTTAAAATTTTTTTTCTAGCATGAACCTTGAAACTCTTCCAGCCTATACCCATTACCCAATTCCAAAGCTGCTTCCACATTTCTAGGCATTTGTTACAGCAACATGCCCACTTCTTGATACAAAAATCTGTATTAGGGTTCTTCAGAGAAAAAGAACTAATAAGATATATGTATATATAAAATATTTATTATGAAAATTGGCTCACACTATCATGAGGCTGAGGAGTCCCATGACCTGCCATCTGCAAGCTGTAGGCCCAAGGAAGTCAATGGTATAAGTCCCAGTTTGAGCCTGAGGGTCTGAGATCCCAGAGTACCAATGTCCAAGGGCAGGAGAAGATGAATGTCCCAGCTCTAACAAAGACAGCAAATTTGCCTTTCCCCCAGCTTTGTGTTCTATTTGGGCCCTCAACAGATTGGATGATGCCCACCCATGTTGATAAGTGATCTTTACTCATTCTAGTGATTCAAATGCTAATCTCTTCTGAAAACACTCTCCTAGATACCCCCAGAAATAATGTTTACCTGCCACCATTCATCCCTTATTAGTTCAGTCAAGTTGACACATAAAGTTAACCATCACAGTAACCAATTTCAGTAGTAAAAATAGTGTATGTTTTTAAATGCCTTATGTTTCCCAAACAGTTTCAAACATATTATTTCCCATGATCTTTTGTCAACCTTGTGTAGGATTGTTTTCTGTTTTTTTCCCCTTATTTCGTAGCTGAAGACACTGAAACTCAGAGATGTTAAGTGACCTCCCTGAAGACAATACACAGCTAAAAAGATAGAGCCAGGACACAGGATAAGTTCTGCATTAGAGTAAGATGTCCTTCCTAGTGATATGTTGCCTGTCTAGTTCATTTGTTAAACTATTAAAAAAGTAAACATATGAAAAAATGCTCAACATCACTAATGATCAGGGAAATGCAAATCAAAACCACAAGGTGATACCACCTTACTCCTGCAAGAATGGCCATAATAAAAAAATGAAAAAATAATAGATGTTGGTGTGGATGCTGTGAATAGGGAACACTTCTACACTGCTAGTGGGAATGTAAACCAGTACAACCACTATGGAAAACAGTGTGGAGGTTCCCTAAAGAACTAAAAGTAGAACTACCATTTGATCCAGCAATCCCACTACTGGGCATCTACCCAGAAGAAAAGAAGTCATTATACGAAAAAGATACTTGCATATGCATGTTTGTAGCAGCACAATTCACAATTGCAAAAACGTGGAACCAACCCAAATGGCCATCAATCAACGAGTGGATAAAGAAACTGTGGTGTATATATATATGATGGAATACTACTCAGACATAAAAAGGAATGAATTAACGGCATTTGCAGTGACCTGGATGAGACTGGAGACTATCAATCTTTTTTTTTTTCTTCATTTTTTAATTATACTTTAAGTTCTAGGGTACATGTGCATAATGTGCAGGTTTGTTACATATGTATATTTGTGCCATGTTGGTGTGCTGCACCCATCAACTCGTCAGCACCCATCAATTCATCATTTATTCTAAGTAAAGTAACTCAGGAATGGAAAACCAAATATCATACGTTCTCATTCATAAGTGGGAGCTAAACTATGAGGATGCAAAAGCATAAGAATGACACAATGGACTTTGAGGACTCAGGGAGAAAGGGTGGGAAAGGGGTGAAGGATAAAAGACTACAAATTGGGTGCAGTGTATACTGCTTGGGTGATGGGTGCACTAAAATCTCACAAATCACCACTAAAGAACTTACTCGTGTAACCAAACACCACCAGTTCCCCAATAACCTATGGGAAAAAATCTGATTAAAAAATAAATGTATTAATTTCATCAATCAAAAAATTTCTTCTTGGTATCTGTTGTGTGGGAAGCACTGTGCTCATTCTCAGGGTTTCAGAGTGAATAAGACCAGTGAGCTCCTGCCCCAGCCAAATCCTGAGGGATATAAAAGGTGGCAAATCTATGAAGCACCTGTATAAACGAAACATAATTCAATTGCTCTAAGCATACTTGAGTCCCTATTTCACAGAGAAGAAGCCTTTCATCTCATTAGAGGGATTGTGATCAAGTGATGATAAAAAAAGACAAGGACTCAGAATGATCTCAGTTTGCCTTCTGAATGAACCACTTAAAGCTTGAAGCACTTTAAATCATTGAGACATTTAGCTTCTTTCAGGGATGCATGGTCAGATGTATTTATGGGATTTCAGAATTTTAGACTTGTTGCTTGACCATTTGCTTTCCCAACTCCAAGCCCAATCAGTTAAAATAATGGTCAAATGCAAGTATAGTTCTTGTAACTATACTTGTTAGAAGGTAACATAATTTCTCCATATGATGAAACATCTGGGCTTGGAATGCTAATGTACAACATCAGTCTTTCAACTGGCACTAGGAGAATCAAAGGCTTGAATTTCAGTAAAAAAAAAAAAAAAAAAAAAAAAAAAAAAAAAAAAAAAGCACACATGAGACTTATAACTATCTTCTCCATAAGAAGAATCAGGGTATATGTGTGTGTGATGGCCAGTGGAGGTGGAATTATTTCAATTATGAAATGCCCAATAAGAATTGTTTTTTTCATGTACCCATTCTCAATGCTTTCAGTTGTCTGGCCATCCCTCACCCTGCCAATCTACTCTCTATTCTTCTCTACCCTGTTCCTGGCTCCAGGAGGTTCACCTTTGTGGGTCAATGCATCTCATCCTGTTGGGTTTGGCCAATGGGGGTTGCCAGCAGAGAGTAAGAGGGTGGAAGGAGAGTGAAGTAACACCCCAGAAGTTTGCTGGGTGAGAGAGTAGAGGGTGTTCTCTTCTTCAACTACAGCTACTTTGGAAATCATTCCTTCCCTGTAGTCCTTCAAGTCCAAGAGTGAGCTCCCTGCAGTTACTAGCATTGGTGTGTCTCACCATTCTTTGTTGATTTCCCTGAACCCTGACCACATCTTTGTAAATAATTTCTTTTCAACTCCTCTCAACATTCCTTTGATGTAGCAACTGCTTTCTGCTGTCCTGTCAGGACAGCATATGATAAATCTCTTATTTTGTGAGAAGTTATTGTTTATTATTATTTGTAGACCTTTATAAGTACACAAGTGGCAGACCATCATTATGACTCTTGGAAAACATTTTTGAAGACAACATTGGATTCCTATCAAAGTACACTTAGATATTCTTAAGCTGCTGGAGTATGCATTGTATGCTAACTATGCATTTAAAAACAGCTTTCCTTGGTAGAAGAACTCATCAAAAAATATTTGGAAAGGGCAATGACCTTTTGTAAAGACATCCCATTTAAATGTTTTATATTTTTACCTTGACTTTTTTTTCATTAAACAATATGCATTATTTATTAATAAGGCCATTCACAGGGACAGGCAGCAAATTGGCAAATTGGCCTTTCCATCAAACTTTTAATGTTAACTTTATAATGAGTATGCTGAGCTGCTATATATAAAATAATTCTCTCTCCCCTCTTTACCCATACAAAGAAAAACTATAGTAGGTCCCAGTGCTAGTGTGTATATATAAGGTATATTTCTTTCTGAATGCTTTTCTCATCTAAATTAATAAAATTCACCCCTTCCAATGCTGCTGTCATCAGATTCCCAAGTCCATTCATTAGAATTATGTATTTATGTATTTCAAGTTCATGTCTCCCCCTGTGGAATCCTGAACTTTATCTACAATGTCCTCCAAAATATACTTAAGAAATAAAAATCTGATTATGTTACTGATATGGTTTGGCTCTGTGTCCCCACCCAAATCTCATCTTGTAGCTCCCATAATTCCCATGTGTTGTGGGAGGAACACAGTGGGAGATGACTGAATCACGGGGATAGGTCTTTCCCCTGCTGTTCCTGTGATAATGAATGGGTCTCACAAGATCTAAATGGTTTTTAAAATGGGAGTTTCCATGTACAAGCTCTCTCTTCGCCTGCTGCCATCCATGTAAGATGTGACTTGCTCCTTCTTGCCTCAGCCATGATTGTGAGACCTCCCCAGCTATGTGGAACTGTAAGTCCACTTAACCTCTTTCTTTTGTAAATTGCCCAGTCTCGGGTAAGTCTTTATCAGTAGTATGAAAACAGACTAATACAGTTACTGTCTGCTTAAATGTCTCTTTTTGCTCCCCATTGCCCACCAACTAATTCTTGGGGCCACACAAGTATGTTTAGAATCTGTTACCTATCTTTCTCCCTTTACCCCCTGCTTCGCTCCCTTCTTCTTCATTCTTACCCAGGACTGCTGCAGCCATAGAAAATCTCAGGTCACAGAAAATCCAGTGCTCTTATTATCCTCCAGATGCCCTCACATGCTGAATTCACCTAACAACAGAATTTCAAAATTCCTGAAACAAAAACTGACAGAAATGAAAGGTGACAGACAAGTCCACAATTGTAGCTGGAGATTTTAAACCTCCTCTTTAAGTAATTGACAGACCTAGCAGACAGCAAATCAGTAAGGCTGCAGAACTGAACAACACCATTAACCAACTGGAAACAAATTGATGTTTTTAAAACCCTCCATCAAAAATCAATGGAATAATAGCCTTTTCAAAGTATGTAGAGCATCTTCAAGACAGATCATATCCTGGGACATAAAACAAATCTTAGCACATTTAAAATAGTTGAAATCATTAAAAATGCTCTCTGAATACAATGTATAAAACCAGAAATCAATAAGATAAAGATAACAGAAAAAACTCCAAACGCTTGGAAATTAAGCAACACACTTCCAGATAATCCATGGGCCAAAGAGGAAATCTCGGGGAATTTGGAATATATTATGAACTAAACAAAAATAAAAACAAAACATAACAAAATTTGTGAGTTGTAGTTAAAACAGTACTTAAATGAAAATTTATAGCATTAGCTGCTTATGTTAGAAAAGAAGAAAGATCTCAAAGAAGTTATCTTACCTTCCACCTTAAGAAACTAGAAAAAAAAAGAGAAATGTTAACGAAAATAAGCACGAATAAGGAAATAATAAAGATATGAGAAATCAATGAAATTTAAAAAAAGAAATAAAATTTAAAAATAAAAATATCCAAATGAAACTAAAAGTGGATTCCTTGAAACTATCAATAAAATTGATAATCCTGTAACAAAATTGACAAAAAAAGAGAAAAGACACAAATTCTTAACACCAGGAGTAAAATAGAGAGCATCACTATAGACATTAAAAGGATAATAAAGGGGGAGCAAGATGGCCGAATAGGAACAGCTCCAGTCTCCAACTCCCAGTGCAAGTGA
>NW_016828022.1:0-1231 GCF_001698545.2 Rhinopithecus bieti
GATTGATGGATCAAATGGCATTTCTGGTTCTAGATCTTGGAGAAATCACCATAATATCTTTCACAATGATTCAACTTATTTACATTCCCACCAACAGTGTAAAATCGTTCCTATTTTTCCACAGCCTCTTCAGCATCTATTTTTTTCCTAACTTTTTAATAATCACCATTCTGACTGGCGTGAAATTGTATCTCATTGTGGTTTTTATTTGCATTTCTCTAATGATTGGTGATGTTGAGCTTTTTTTTTTCCACGTGTTTTTTGCTCGTATAAATATCTTTTTTGAGAAAAGTCTGTTCATATCCTTTGCCCACTTTTTGATGGGGTTGTTTTTTTCTTGTACATTTGTTTAAGTTCCTTGTAAATTCTGAATATTAGACCTTTGTCCTACAGGTAGATTGCTAAAATTTCTCCCATTCTGTAGGATGTATGTTCACTCTGATGATAGTTTCTTTTATCTTGCCAAAGCTCTTTAGTTCAATTAGATCCCATTTGTCAACTTTGGCTTTTGTTGCAATTACTTTTGGTGTTTTTGTCATGAAGTCTGTCCCCAGGCCCATGTCCTGAATGTTATTGCCTAGGTTTTCTTCTAGGGTTTTATGGTTTGGGGTTTTACATTTAAGTTTTAATCCATCTTGAGTTAATTTTGTCATAAGGTATAAGGAAGGGGTCATTTCAGTTTTCTGCATATGACTAGCCAGTTTTCCCAGCACTATTTATTGAATTAGAGATCCTTTCCCCATTGTTTGTTTTTGTCAGGTTTCTCAAAGATCAGATGGTTGTGGGTGTGTGATGTTATTTCTGAGGTCTCTGCTATGTTCCATTCATCTATATATCTGTTTTGGTACCAGTACCATGCTGTTCTGGTTACTGTAGTCCTGTAGTATAAAGCCAGGTAGGGATATGACTGCACGTTTGTTCTTTATTGCTTGGGATTGTCTCTTTTATACAGGGTCTTCTTTGATTCCATATGTAATGCAGTGTATCAAATGAATTGATTTGCATATCTTAAGCCATCTTTGCATCCCAGAGATAAATCCAACTTGATCATGTTGAATAATTTTTTAATGTGTTGTTAAATTTGGCTTGCTAATATCTTGTTGAGAATTTTTGCATAGTTATTCATCAGAGATATTAGTCTAGAATTTTCTTTTCTTGTAGTATCCTTTTCTGGCTTTTATATCTAAATAATGCTGGCCTAATAAAACGAGTTTGAATATTTTGAAAGAAA
>NW_016828023.1:0-672 GCF_001698545.2 Rhinopithecus bieti
GATTGCTGCAGAGATTACACTGCACCTTTAATAATGCTCTTCTTAATTAGTAAGAAATGTATAACAGTTCCTCCATCCTTTGTTCTATTGTTGTTATATGTATATTACAACTATGTATGTTATTATTTTTGCAGTGCATTGCTGTAATATTTAAATAGTGATATGTCTTAAATTGAGAAAATTATAACTTTTGATAGCAACCTATACAACTACCACTTTTAGTATTCTTTCCTTCTTATAGATCTACCTGGTGTCATTTGCCTTCAGACTACAAAAATTTACCTGTTATGCAGATATACAGAACAAGAAATAAATGTTTTTGTTTTATGTTCATTTTTAAATAATAATTTTACTTGACAAAGAATTCTGGGCTTACAGTTTCTTTCAGCACTTCAGTGGCGTTAATTCCATTTCCTCCACTGTGTCTGGTGAGAAGATAAATATCACTGATGTTATTATTTTCTTGTATGTAATGTGTCTTTTCCTTCAGTTATTTTCAAGATTTTCTTTTTTCTTTGAAAAATTTTTTTTTTACTGGGACTTCACTGAGAACCTTGAATCTGTAAGTTTATATTCTTCACTGAATTGGAAACATTTCAACCTTATTTCTTATTTTTTTTTTTGCTTTGCCCTTACGGAACTCCAATTGTGTGTATAAATTATTTATTTATT
>NW_016828024.1:0-289 GCF_001698545.2 Rhinopithecus bieti
GGGCGCGGTGGCTCAAGCCTGTAATCCCAGCACTTTGGGAGGCCGAGACAGGCGGACCACAAGGTCAGGAGATCAAGACCATCCTGGCTAACACGGTGAAACCCCGTCTCTACTAAAAAAATACAAAAACTAGCCGGGTGAGGTGGTGGGTGCCTGTAGTCCCAGCTACTCGGGAGGCTGAGGCAGGAGAATGGCGTAAACCCAGAAGGCGGAGCTTGCAGTGAGCTGGGATCCAGCCACTGCACTCCAGCCTGGGCAACAGAGCGAGACTCCGTCTCAAAAAAAAAAA
>NW_016828025.1:0-1755 GCF_001698545.2 Rhinopithecus bieti
TTCAGGAGTACATAGAATCCAATGGCAAAAAAAGAAATATCTTCAGGTAAAAACTGGAGAGAAGCTTTCTGAGAAACTCCTGTGTAATGTGTGCATTCATATCATAGAGTGAAATGTTTCTGTTGAGGGAGTACTTTGGTATCACTCTTTTTGTGGTCCCTTAGAAGGGATATTTGGGAGGGCACTGAAGAATATGGTGGAATAAGAAATATACTCAGATAAAAATTAGAAAGAAGCTTCCTGAGAATCTCCTTTTGATGGGGGAATTCATCTCACAGAGTTAAACCCTTCTTTTCATTGCACAGTTTGGTAGCCCTGTTTTGGTGGAATCTGCAGTGGGATATTTGGGAGCTCATAGAGGCCTTCGGTGAAAAAATAAAATTCTTCAGGTAACAACTGGAGAGAACCTTTTGGAGAAACTCCTTTGTGATGTGAGCATTCATCTCATAGAAATAAACGTTTCTGTTGAGGGAGCACTTTGGCATAACTGTTTTTGTGGTGTTAGAGAAGGGAAATTTTGGAGCGAATTGAAGCCTATGGTGGAAAAGGAAATATCCTCACATAAAAAGTACACATAAACTTCCTTAGGAACTGCTTTGTGATGGGTCAATTTATCTCACAGATTTACATCATTTTTTTCATGGGGTTGTTTGTTAGCACTGTTTTTGTGGAATCTGCAGAGGGATATTTTGGAGCGCATAGGGGACTGAGGTGAAGAAAGGATTTTCTTCAGATAAGAACTGTAGAGGAGCTTTTGGAGAAACTCCTTTGTGATGTGTGCATTCATCTCATAGAGCTCTAAGTTTCTGTTGAGGGAGCATTTTGGCATCACTGTTTTTGTGGTGTCTGAGAAGGGATATTTAGGAGTGCACTGAGGCTTATGGTGGAAAAGAAAATATCCTCAGACAAAAACTAGAAAGAAGCTTTCTGACAAACTGTTTTGTGATGTGCTAATTCATCTCACAGAGCTGTATGATCCTTTTCTATGATCAGTTTGGTAGCACTGTTTTTGAGGACCCTGAGAAGGGATAGTTTGGATCATATTGAAGCCTACAGTGAAAAAGGAAATATCCTCAGACAAAACCAAAAGGAAATTTTCTGAGAAACTGGTTTGTGATGTGTGAATTCATCTCACAGTTACACCATTCTTTTCACTGAGCAGTTTTTGTTGAATCTGCCAAGGGATATTCAGGAGCGCATAGCGTCCAATGGCAAAAAAGGAAATATCTTCAGATAAAAAGTAGAAAGAAGCTTTCAGAGAAACACCTTTGTGAGGACTGAATTCATCCCAGAGAGTTACACCATTCTTTTCATGGATCACTTTGGTAGCAGTGTTTTTGGGGAATCTGAGAAGGGATGCTTAGGATCCCATTGAAGCCTACAGTGACAAATGAAATATCCTCACATAACAACTAGAAAGAAGCATTCTGAGAAACTGCTTTGTGATGTGTGTATTCATCTCACAGAGTTACAGGATTCATTTCCTGGAGCAGTTAGCTAACGCTGTTTTCATGGAATCTGCAATAGGATATTTGGGAATGCATTGAAACCTATGGTGACAAAGGAAATATCCTCAGGCAAAAACCAAAAAAAATGCTTTCTGAAAAACTGCTTGTGGTGTGTGAATTCATCTCACAGATTCACACGTTTCTTTTGAGGGAGTAGTTTGCTAACAATACTTTCGTGTAATCTGCAAAGGGATATTTGTGAGCACATTGAGGCCTACAGTGAAAAAGAAAATATCCTCATACAAAA
>NW_016828026.1:0-1115 GCF_001698545.2 Rhinopithecus bieti
AGTAAGTTAGTTCTATATGCCCCCAAAAAGGAAAGTGTGTATATACTTTTCTTTTCTTTCCTTTTGGGGCATTTAGAACTAACTTATTCTAACTGGGATGAATAAAATATTCAAGCAACCACTAGCCCTTCTTTCTTACCCTCTTTTACAAGAAGTCCTTAAAAGCTTGCTAATGACTAGTGAATGTACAGTGAGCTAATATACTTCCCTGGCATTCTGAAATAATTTAAAATAAAGAATTCTTTTTTTTGTTTGATTTTGTTTTTTGAGACAGACTCTGTCTGTTGCCCAGGCTGGAGTGCAATGGCACAGTCTGGGCTCACTGTAACCTCCACCTCCCGGGTTCAAGTGATTTTCCTATTTCAGCCTCCCAAGTAGCGGGGACTACAGGGATGCGCCACAACACCTGGCTAATTTAAAATGAAGTGTTCTTTTTTTTTTTTTTGAGACGGAGTCTCGCTCTGCCGCCCAGGCTGGAATGCAGTGGCCGGATCTCAGCTCACTGCAAGCTCCGCCTCCCGGGTTTACGCCATTCTCCCGCCTCAGCCTCCCGAGTAGCTGGGACTACAGGCGCCCGCCACGTCGCCCGGCTAGGTTTTTGCATTCTTTTTAGTAGAGACGGGGTTTCACCGTGTTAGCCAGGATGGTCTACGATCTCCTGACCTCGTGATCCGCCCGTCTCGGCCTCCCAAAGTGCTGGGATTACAGGCTTGAGCCACCGCGCCCGGCCTAAAATGAAGTGTTCTTTACACTGATTTTAAACACTGAGTGAGGCCCAGAATGACCTCTAATGAGCTCACACCTCTAATCACAGTACTTTAGGAGGCCAAGGCAAAAGGATCACTTGAGTCTAGTAGTTCAAGACCAGCTGAGCGACACAGTGAGACCTCATATCTACAAAAAATAAAACAAATTAGCCAGGTGTGGTGGCATGCACCTGTAGTCCTAGCTACTTGGGCAGCTGAGGCAGGAGGACCACTTGAGCCCAAGGAGTTGAGGCTGCAATGAGCCATGATCACGACGCCACTGTACTTCAAGCCTGGGCAACAGAGCCCTCTAAGACTGTCTCAAAACGAAAAAACAAAACCAAAAACACCGTATTAGCCAAAAAGTTA
>NW_016828027.1:0-455 GCF_001698545.2 Rhinopithecus bieti
GAGGTCCTTCACATCACTTATAAGTTGGATTACTAGGTATTTTATTCTCTTTGAAGCAATTGTGAATGGGAGTTAATTCATAATTTGGCTCTCTGTTTGTCTGTTGTTGGTTTATAAGAATGCTGGTGATTTTTGCACATTGATTTTGTATCCTGAGACTGCTGAAGTTGCTTATCAGCTTGAGGAGATTTTGAGCTGAGACGATGGGGTTTTCTAAATATACAATCATGTCATCTGCAAATAGGGACAATTTGACTTCTTCCTTTCCTAATTGAATACCCTTTATTTCTTTCTCTTGCCTGATTGCCCTGGCCAGAACTTCCAACACTATGTTTAATAGGAGTGGTGAGAGAGTGCCCTCTCTTGTGCCAGTTTTTAAGGCAATGCTTCCACTTTTTGCCCATTTAGTATGATACTGGCTGTGGGTCTGTCATAAATAGCTCTTATTATTTTCA
>NW_016828029.1:0-978 GCF_001698545.2 Rhinopithecus bieti
GTCTCCTAGAGTTAAACCATTCTTTGTATTGAGTAGCCTGAAATCACTGTTTTGTGGAATCTGAGGAAGGACATTTGGGAACCATCCTTAGAATATGGAGAAAGAAATATCCTCAGGTAAAATCCAGAAGGAAGCTTTCTGTGAAACTGCTCTGTGTCGTCTTAATTCCTCTCACTCAGATAAGCCACTCTTTTCATTGAGCAGTTATCTAGCCCTGTGTATGTTTAGAGTGTGATGGGATATTTGGGAGCACTTTGAGCCTAACAGTGAAGAAGGAAATATGTTCAGACCGAAACTGGAGAGAAACTTTCCTAGTTGCTGCTTTGTGACGTGTGCTTTCCAGTCACAGTGTTATACCTCTCTTCTCATACAGTGTCAGGGAAACCATTTTGGAAAATCAGGTACCAAGTTATATTGGGAGCATGTTGAGGCCAATGGTGAAAAGGGAAATAGCCTTAGACAAAAACTGGAAAGAACATTTCTAGGAAACTACTCTGTGATATGTGTAATCATCTCACATATATAAAGCTTTCGTTACATTACGCAGCTTGGAAAGTGTCACGGACGGATCCACGAAGGGACCTTCGGGAACACTTTCTGGACTATGATGAAAAAGGAAATATCTTCAGATAAAACTGGAAAGAAGCTTTCTGTGAATCTGCTTTTGCTGTGTTTATTCATCTCATTAAGATGAAGCTTTCATTACACTACACAGCTTGGAAACTCCCCCATGGATGGATCCGTGAAGGGATATTTCGGATCACATTCGGGCCTATCTAGAAATAGGAAATATAGTCAGATAAAAACTGGAGCAAAGCTTTCCGAGGAGCTGCTTTGTGACGTGTGCATTCCAGTCACAGTGTTATACCTCTCTTCTCATACAGCATCGGGGAAACCGTTTTGGAGAAACAGGTAACAAGTGATATTCGGAAGCATGTTGAAGCCAATGGTGAAAAGGGAAATAACCTCAGAAAAAAA
>NW_016828030.1:0-2145 GCF_001698545.2 Rhinopithecus bieti
TTTTGATTTTTGGAGACTATTCATTTCCACATTGTAATTTAGAAATGTTAGAGGCATTCTAAATGTTCACTAATATGAAAATGGTAAAAATGATAATATACCATATAATGGAATGATATACAACTATAAAAAAGAATGACGAATTTTTATATCTACTGAGGTGGAATGTTCTTGAGACTATATTGCTAATGAGAAAGCAAGGTGCGGGAAATTTGCATGCTCTTCTATCTGTCGTGTAAAAGGGAGAATCTTTATTCATATTTGTCTGTACACGTGTATACACATGGGAAGGTTATACAAAAACTGAAAGCAGCGGTACCTGTGAAAAGGCCAAGAGTGAGCTCTGAAAAGACAGGGCTTAGGAGGAAATGAGACTTTCATTATGTATCTTTACGTTTTTTAATTTTTGAATCTTATAAATGTACTAAAATAATATAAAAAAGAAAATAAAAAAGCAACAATATTTTATAAAGCTACATTATTTTTATATAGTAAATAATGTAGTTGATGTTTCTGTTGATAAAATATTCACTCAAAAAAATGATTTTGCTACAACTTAATAAAAATGTCATCCAAAATGACTTGGTACAGATTTTGTCAAGCACAGGCAAGTTTTCAGAAGTCAAATACTGTGAGTTAATATTATATATAATTATATTCCAACTTTTAAAAAGAAGTCACTAATTTTAATAAATGTATAATGAATATAATTCACCATACTAATAGTTCTAAAATAAAAAATACTACATTAAAATCAACACAACTTAAAATCTCTTCTGATAAATGCATTCAACAAGATAGCAATAGGTAGATACTTTTCTAACCTAATAAAATATATTATCTCAGCATTATGCTTAATACAGTATCACTGGAGACATTCCCAAAAATGCCAGAAAAAAATACAGTGATGTCTGCTATTATCACCAGAGTTAACATTCTACTAGAGGTACTAGCCAATATAATTAGACAAGAGAAAAATGAGCAGTATAAAAATTCAGACAAAAGGGAGAGAAAGTTATCACAATTATCAAATATTGTGACATTTGAAAGATTCCCCAAAGATTCAACAGAAAATTCAATTTTCTGTTGAGTAATTGAGTAAGACAATTACTTGTTATTTGGAGCATGATACTTCCATATTCATAAATAACAAACATATAGAAAATACAATGGAAAAATTCTATGGAAAACAACAATAGAAAGGCAAGTTACTTAGGAAAAAAATTTAAGAAATTTAAGAAACATGGTTTTAAAAAATTATGAAGATTTATTTTATATTCATTTTATAATTTTAAGATTCTATTATTTATTTTATTTACAAATCAGAACCAATCATATGCATATGAGTTTGGCAAATAAAATCAATACACAGATAAGAGTTATTATTTGGCATAAAGGGTACCGCTGATATTACAGGAACAAAAAAATAGATTTTGATGGAATGACCTTATTTAAGAAAGTAAAAATTATTTAAAACCAATAGGGAGAGCTGAGAAATATTCTTGAAATTTGAATGGAATGGATGGAAATTGGAAAGAACATAATTGTTCTTATCCATGAAGTTTCAAGCTTTTTGAATGCAACTTTGTCTTATCTGTCTTATGAACACATAAGAGTTTATATTTAACTAGATGAAATTGATAAATAGCAATATTAGCACCTACTATCAACTATTGGGCAATGTCATGTACCAAGACCAAGTGTTCCTAAAGATTCTATGTACATTTTCTCATAAGATATTTACAATACCCAATGTAAACACCACAAACTATTATTTCCGCTTTGCAGATGAAACCTAAGAAAGAGACTCTGAAAGATAAATCAATCTCTTGGCTAAAACCATAAATCTGATACAAGGCACAGTCTGTTTCCCAATCCCAGTCTCAGCTGCAGACAGGACACTTGTATTCCTTCCACATTAGTATGCTGCTTTCCATTTTAAGCAACATCTAATCACTCCTTCACACATCCACTTTTTTTTTTTTTTTTTTTTTTTTTTTTTTTTTTTTTTTTTAACCCAGATAGATGTTTAAAAGTAAAGGGAGTCAATTTAAGGTTTTCTCATAGCCTTCTAGGAAATGTTGTTAACGAGTGTAAGACCCTGCAAACATATGAAAGGCCTGGAAACTCTGTAACCGTGAGAGT
>NW_016828031.1:0-472 GCF_001698545.2 Rhinopithecus bieti
CTCTGTGTGCTGGTGACTCATTGAGACATAAGTGGCATGCAGTAAATGCTCACTTTGTAAGTGTTCTGCCCAAGTTTGACTACTGTATATGCCTGGGTAATTATCCCCTGATCAAGACATAGAACATTGCCACCACCCCCCAGAAAGTCCCCTTCTGCCCCATCTAATCAACTCCCACTCACCCTCACAGGAAATGATCACTTCCTTACACAATTCTCACCAGCAGAAGTCTTGGCCGGCAGAAGAGTACATATGAGAGTACCCAGGAAAGCCTAACAAAATGATTTATTCCAAGACTGTAAATGACCTTTGATCATTAATACTGTACCATATCAATAGTGTAATTAAATAAAACAGCAGTCTCCATGGACGCTGGAGAGACATTTGGTAAAATTAAACACCAATTCTGATCTTTTTCAAAACCTGTTAGAATAGTAGGTTGTGTTCTTGATTATGAGAATTTCTATATGAA
>NW_016828032.1:0-1234 GCF_001698545.2 Rhinopithecus bieti
CACATGTACCCTAGAACTTAAAGTATAATAAAAAAAAATTAAAATTAAAAAAAAATAATGATGTTGTCATTTAGTAGGCTAACTAGCTGTGACCTTATAAATCTGAGCCAAGGGGCCTGTGCAATTGGAATGAATTGAAAAAGTCTGATGGGGTTAAATGAAATAGAGGCAGATAATGCCTGACAGTAGATCTCAAAACTTAAGGTGCACAGAAATAACCTGAGGATCTCATTAAAAGGCAGATTCTGTTTCATAGGCTGAAGTGAAATATGAGACTCAGTATTTCCAGCAAGTCCATGGGTGATGCTGACGTTAGCCCATGAACCAAGTTTCAGCTATTGAAGTGAGGATTATATCATAGCTGCTGAGATTTTATCACCAAGTTTGGGTGAACCTAAAACAGAAACCTTTCTAGAGTTAATTTACTGAGCATCACAATTCCTTGGATGATCAGAATTGTCTGACATATTTAAATGTAGTGCAAGTCAAATACCTCAAGTTTGACCAAGACGACCTGAAAGTTTCCTTCAGCTTGACTAAATTTTAGACAGGTCTCTTCCTAAAACTGGGCCTCTAACCTCCTGTTTGTTAGAGCATTTACTTTAGAAAACTTGTCACTGTAAATCCTTTCTCCCACCCTCTGAAATGTATGCAAATATTTTCCCCACCTCCTGTCAGTTTTACAATCCAGGAAATGTCTCTCTTAAGGACCTGGGAATCATCTCTTTGAAATGTAAACAATGAAGGAGGTAGCACCACTATCTCTCAATCTCTGTGGGAAGGTAGGAGACTAACTTCATTTGGCACCAATTAACAAAGATAAATGGCCCAAACACAGAGAACATTCTCAAACTTCATTGCCAAGGATGCTAACTTTGATGACTTCAAACAGAAAAATCTTCAAGATTTCCCTGTACCTAAGTCATGCTGCAAGTCCCCTTCTCCATTTTTACTTAGCTCCAAAAATAAATACTTCCATGAAAACAGCATCATACCATCAGCTCTGGCTCCATTTTCTATGGGCTTAAAACTGTCAATTTGATCTAATGGAGGAGAGACACCTGGAAACTCTTCTCCCAGTTATCTATTCAATCACCATTTTCAGATGAAAAACAAAGCTCTTTAAGTATTAATTTATGCATGCCTGGGAGATGCCTGAGACCCTATATTCCAAATTTCTACTTATAAATAGCCATGATATCCTCCCGCATTTCTTTTATGAATCATCAGAGCT
>NW_016828033.1:0-61568 GCF_001698545.2 Rhinopithecus bieti
CTTAAAGCATAATAAAAAAAAAAATAGATAAGTCTATGGAGACAAGAATCAGAGCAAGTTAGGGGATAGGGAATTCTGGAGGGGGCCACAAAAGGTTGGTTCCCTTGTAATTTTAGGTAAAGTGTCAGAGTAGGCTCACTGGAAGGATAACATTTGATCAAAATTGAAGAGGATGAGAGAGTGAATCTTGCATATATTTGGGGCAAGTTTTCCAAGCAGAGTCCAGTCCTACATTAGGAAATGCCTAACATGTTCTATAACTAGGTGGAATGAGAAGTCATAGGAAGGCTTTGAGAAAGGAGTGATATAATCTTACTTCCATGTAAAAGTCTCACTCTGGCTGCCATGCTGAGAATAGACTGCAGGTCATCAAGATGAAAGACTGTTGTATTAACGTCAGAACTGAAGATATCTGGTATTACTCTGAGCTCAGAGGCTTCTACCAGAAAAGCGCATTGAAGAGCAGCTATTGTTACTGCTCCTGCTGATGGAAAAGGGGCTAAAGACATATTTGATAGCCTTTCTGTAGATCTGTTGACTGCAGATGACCTGTGAGTTTAGGGGAAAATGATAGGAAAGAGTCTTAATTTCAGACACAAGAAGATCTGTTGTGAAAGCATCTTCCAGAAGGCAATATTTGTGCTTTCTTCTGTTGTGTAAGACTCTCTACTCAAATCTAGGCATTTTAAGGACCTTAGAAAATTGTGTTGTGGTGATAAAGGTAATGGAAGTCGGAGCAGAGGGAAAATAAAAATCCACATGCCTCTGTGAAAGTCTATGTAATAAAGATCTCTGCTTTCTCATCGATCTGAACAGGGTGGAATAATCAACAAATGGACAAGAATGCTCAGTCCCTGAGCTACCAGGAGACATAGGCCTTTAGTGGGACTGCCTATATAATTTACAGGACCCAGTACAAAATGAAAATACAAAACTTTCTGAGAATTTGAAGACTGCAACAGCGGAGCATTAAAGCATGAGTTCTATGACACTGTACAGATTTCATACCCAGGACGCTGGCCCTGATCATTAGTTTGGAATGCCATCACTCAAACAAATTATTCAGATATCGATGTTACAGGCAGGAGTATGGGAAAGACCTTAGATTAATTTGATAACAATTCAACCTAGTGGCATACAGAGTGAGGGTAAATTGGTGTAGAAAAGAAGCACCTCACCTCCTCAAATTACCTCTGAGATGGTGAGATGCCCTGTTCCTTTGACATCTACATATTTATTATAAACTCTTCACCTAGGACCATAGCAGTGGCAGAGATCCAGATGCTTGGAGGGATCTATTTGGCAGGAAAAAATATGCATAAAGAGGTTAATAGTCAAACCAAATAAGGGGTTGAGTTGTACCGTGAGCTTTTTTACAACTTCAAAGTAGGAAACATTTATTGCCCTTACTCATGGTGCTGTCTAGAGAGTAACTTTGTACTCTCCTGAACATTTCAGAGTTCTACCCTCATTAGAGAAACTGTACTATTATTTTTTTATTTTTAAAATATTTTTTAAAATGGGGGTCTTACTGTGTTGTTCAGGCTGACCTCGAACTCTTGAGCTCCAGCTGTCCTCCTGCCTCAGCCTCCAGAGGAGCTGGGACTCCAGGTATGCACCACCCCACCCAGCCACTGCGTCACTATTAAAAATCATTTAGCATAGCCAGGCCGGGCGCGGTGGCTCACGCCTGTAATCCCAGCACTTTGGGAGGCCAAGGTGGGTGGATCATCTGAGGTCAGGAGTTCAAGACCAGCCTGACCAATATGGTGAAACCCCATCTCTACGTAAAAAAAAAAAAAAAAATTAGCCTGGCATGGTGGCACCCACCTGAAATCCCAGCTACTCAGGAGGCTAGGGTAGGAGAATTGCTTGAACCCAGGAGGCAGAGGTTGCAGTGAGCCGAGATCACACCACTGTACTCTAGTCTGGGCAACAGAGTGAGACTCTGTCTTAGAAGAAAAAAAAATCATTTAGCATAGCCAATCTGGGGCTTTCTGCTGAGAGCCTTTGTTGACTTCTCTTCTAAGGCAAAGAGCAGGGATATAAGGAAGTAACACTTCGAAAGATGGATGTTCCAGTTGAATTCCTAGGCTCTGAAATCAAATACTTAATTCACTTATTGACTGATTAATTTATCCAACAAATATTAAACTTGACAGACCCTTATACTGTCTGGAGTCTAGTAAATAACTATTGAATAAGCTGTAAACAGACAGTCAAGTCCTGTGGACTCAGAGAATAAAGAGGCAGACCAGATATTGAATCCTGGCTTCACCACTTTTGAGCAGTGTGACCTGGAGCAATTTGTTTATCCTCTCTGATCATCAATTTCCTCATCTATAAAATGGGAACAATAATATTAACACCTACTTTTCACAGTCATGTGGATTAATGTACGCAAAGCCTCTGGTTCATCACTCAGCACTCAGTAAATATTAGCTATCATTGTCATCATTACTAATTTCTATTGATTTAACTAGACACAGAAAGGGCAGCATGTATCTCACAAGTCAGTGCTTCCCTCTTCTAACCACTAATTCAAAAAGAATTCTAAGTAATGCTTAGAGTTCACTCCGTAGCCCAAAACAGGATGGCATTGTGTTGTGCTTTGTTTTCTTTCTTCTTCCAGTGCAGAAACACTTGTGTGTTTTGGCTAATTAAAAATTTAAAAGATTCCTACACGTAGTCATGCCAAGTACTCGTATATACCTCTAAGAACCCAGTAGGTCTAGTGATCTTAGAGTCTCACGTCTGAAAGAGGAACCAGTACTAAAAGACAAACTTCCCAAAATCTAAAGAAGGGAAGTGCAATCAATGGTATGAGTTAGAAGCCTCAATCCTGGGAGAGACAGCCCATGCAAGTCAGGAGAGATCATGGGTTCTCCACAGTCCCCAGCACTGGAACAGCCATGATCAGTGTCTTGACTTCAATGCTTGCGAGATTGTTACTCTCTGGTGAGAAAAATGACAGTTTAAAATTTTGACTGTTTTATAATTTCTCTTATTTCTCATTTTATTACTTAGAGTCAATGTCGTTTCCATTCATTCTAATGAAAACCTTGGCTTTCCAGGAAGAACCACTAGAGACTCAGTGACCTAGACACAGGGCTATGTGACCCTTTCTTCAGGGGCGTACCTGACATTGAACTGTACATACAAAATGGGTAGGTACCTGCCTCTTGTGGTATGTCAAATATCCCAAGGAGATATCAAAATGCCTTGTCTCTGAGGCATCATGATAAATGAAAAGGAAGATTACAAAGGTTTCAGGCCCATTAGGTTAAGATTAAAACCTCTTTCCACTTGCAGAAAACCTCTATCCAAGCACTAGGCGAAGCACATGAGACTGCATCTTAGAAATGGTGAAAGGAAAGATTTGTCAAAACCTTGCCCATATCTGTCCTCTAATTATAGCTCACTGATCAAAACTATAAGCTTAGTAATGTAATAAAGGAAAGTTTTTTGATGTCAGTTGCTTAAAATATGTACAATGTGATTTTCTGATAATAGTTTTGTATTTAAAATGTAAATTACCCTTAAAATTAAAATAAATCAATAACTGTTTTAGTCCATTTTGAGCTGCTATAATAGAATACCTGAGAATGTGTAATTTATGAAGAACAGAGACTTATTTCTTACAGTTTTGGAAGATGGGAAATCAAAGATCCTGGGGCCTGCGTCTGGGGAGGGCCTTCTTGCTGCACCATACTATGGCCAAAGGCAGAGGGCAAGAGAGTGCGTGCAAGAAGGAGATACAGGTGAAGTGCCAAACTCGTTCTTTTATCAGGAACCCGCTCCCAAGGTATCTAACCCACTCCCATGATAATGTCACTAATCTATTCATGAGGACAGAGCTCTCATGAGCTTTTAAAGGTCCTGCCTCTCAACACTGTTGCATTGGGGATTAAATTTCCAACATGAGAACTTTGGGGGACACATTCAAACCATAACAATAATAAAACATTAATATTCCCGGGGAAAATGAGCAGTTCACAAAAAGTAGTACAAATGGCCACTTTATAAAGAGGTATACGAATTCTTTAGTCATCAAAGAAACATAAAAAACAATGTGATTCATTTTTTCCAGCTATCAAAATAGTGGCTACTGAGACACACACACACACACACACCACACACACATCATAAAATTTTTTTTTCTGTTACTCCAAGAACCTCCTCTGGCACCATGAGTCTTGAGCCATTTATTATGTAACCAGAAATAAAGACTGCAAATACTCAGCTGTAAGGCAAGCCACTTCTAGTCTAAGTGCAAGATTGCATATTTGAAGTGAAATATTTCCATTTCTGAGAAAACAGAGAGAATTATGCCAGGACTGAGGAATAAAAAAAGAGAAAAAACAAGCAGTCAAAAAAAAAAAAAAAAAAAGCTAAGTAGACTTCGCAAAATGACTTCCATTGACTTGCACAATCATTATCAAATAAATCTTCAAGACCAGATAAAAAAGGAATAAGTGTCCCCTCAGCACTATCCTTTTCTAGAAGAGACAACCAAAAATACCTTGATTCACTACCATTTTCAGTAAAAAATTTTGCAAATGTGAAAAATGGTAATAACAGGACCAATCAAACAACAGACAGTCCTGAGAGGTTACTGCTCTTTTACTGTAATGCTAAACTTTGAAATGTGAATGCTAAGTCTTTGTTAACACAATTATAATAATAATTACATTTTAGATAGAATTTCATATTTATTCTTGTATTTTTGAAGTTAATTCTATTTTTTGATATTCAGATTCAGCTTTAGCTTCACCCAGATATTGACTTTAACACCTCACCATTGGGCATTTGGTCACAATGTGTGTTCAGTGCACCATGTTTTAAGGAAATAATTAGATGTATGAAGAGGGTTTATGTAAGCATAGGTTTATCACAATATTGTTTATAAAAACTGAAAATATTAAAACAACTGTCTAAAACAACTGTCTAAAATTCTATACTTTGTGATGTCTAAGTTCTAGTGAAAATTATTCTCCCTTAGAATAAGTGTTGTAGAGATAACAGACTTAGGAGTGTGGTGAGTCCCCTTTGCACAAAAAGACCACCTCACACCCAACATGACTCTTAAGAATGAGGACAGTAGTGAAGACACAGAGCAGAACATTGAGAGGCAGATAACGCCTTATAACCTTTCATTAATTTGTCACGTGGGGGTGCCATTCACCAATGAAATCATAATTTATGCATGAATTCTGAGTACAACTGTGAACTATTTTGTATCCTCACTTCAACAGTGATGCCCTCTGGTAGGCCAGAGACACTAACAATCAACTCCTCTCTGGACTTTCTAATTCTGATCTTAATGTTTGGTAAGTACATTTTATTAAAATTTTGTATTATTTCAAAATTATAAAACCTTCTCCAAAACATACAACTCTGGCCAAACCAATAAAACCAGCACTTTTTTCCCCCTACAGGAGAAACCGGCAGCAATTCAGTCAAACAGACAGGCCAAATAACCGTCTTGGAGGGAGCATCTATGACTATGAACTGCACATACACATCCACGGGGTACCCTACCCTTTTCTGGTATGTCCAATACCCCAACAAACCTCTGCAGCTTCTTCAGAGAGAGATGATGGAAAACAGCAAAAACTTTGGAGTCGGAAATATTAAAGACAAAAACTCCCCCACTGTGAAATACTCAGTGCAGGTATCAGACTCAGCAGTGTACTGCTGTCTTCTAAGAGACATTGTGCTAAAAGCACAGCGGGAGCTATACAAAAACCTCAGTGGCCCAGAGGAAGTATGTAGTGAGGCTGGAAAACCCAGGTTGTAGAGCCTTGTTGTCTCTCTCACAGACAGTCCTGTTAAGACATTATTAGAAGATAAGGAAAATCAAAATCAGATGTAACTGCCTCTAATTCCAGGGCATAGGGGTTTCTTTGACAGAAAATGGGATCAGGGAAGAGGGTCTCAGATAATATCCCTGCTCTCAATTAGGTCAGTTCTCTCTTGTCCTTCAGGCTTTCTTGCATGATGTGTAGGAATTAGAATATCATGACTTGGATGTCAGTCCTGGTAGCTATGCAAATTTGGCCAAGTTAATTGATGTCTCAGAGCTTTAGTTTTTTTCATCTGTGAAACAGAAATAAAAATAATCAGACAAATTTAAGATGGAGATAAAGTGGGAAAAAGGTAGGTTAGAAGGGGCAGATTACTACTCAAAGCATTGCTGGAACTTGCAAGTCCCACCATAGCAGTTCTGCTCTCTCACGGCAATCTCTCTGCCTAGTGCTGACCATCTTAATAGGGCTTGGCATGCCCACTGCTTTGTCATACCACACCACACCCCATGCCAGCCCCAGGCCATTATGATCAACATATCATCTTTTCTCTCACAGGCTCCTACTCACACCACACACAAAAATTAACTCAAAGTGGGTCATAGACCTACATGTCTATGTAAAAACTAAAATTGTAAAACTCTTAGAAGAAAACACAGGAGCAAATTTTCACGATCCTGGGTTAAGCAATGATTTCTTAGATACGACACCAAAAGCACAAGCATGAAAATAGAACATTGATAAGTTGGACTTCAACAAAATTAAACTTGTTTATGCTTCAAAGGACACCATCAAGAAAATGAAATGATAACCCACAGAATGGGAGAAAACATTTGCAAATCATATGTACTATGGACCTGATGATAAGGGACTTGTATTTAGAATATATAAGGAACTTTTACAACTCAGTAATAGAAATATAACTCAAGCAGTGAGCAAAAGATTTAAATAGACATTTCTTCAACAAAGATACAAGAATGTCTAATACGCATATGAAAAGGTACTCATTATTAGTTATTAGACAAATGCAAATCAAAATCACAAGATACCGCTTTGCACTGAGTAAAAGGCTATGACTTTTTATAAAGGACAATAACAAGTCTTATCAAGGCTGTGAGAAATTAGAACCCTCATACATTGCTGGTGGGGATGTAAAATGATGCTATCACTTTGGCAAACAGTTTGGCAGCACCTCAAAATGTGAAACATAGAATTATCATATGACCCAGCAATTCCAGCCCTATGTATCTACCCACAATACATATGTCCACACAAAAACCTGTGCATGAATGTTCATAACAGCATTGTTTATGGTAGCCAAAAGGGTAAGTAATCCAAATGGATAAACCAGATATGGTATCTCTATACAATGGAATATTATTCAGCCATAAAAAGGATTAAAGTACTGACACCTACTACAACATGATGAATCTTGAAAACATTATGCTAAGTGGAAAAATCCAGATACAAAATGCCCATATTGTATATTTCATTTATATGAAATTCCAAGAATAGGCAAATCCAAAGTCAGAAAGCAGGTAGGTGGCTGCCAGAAGCTGGAAGAAGTGGGGAGTGGGGAGGAACTACTTAAGAGATGTGTGGGGTTTCTTTTGGGGAAAATATTCTGAACTAAATAGTGGTGATGGTTGCACAACATTGTGAATATACTAAAAGCTACCGCATTATATACTCTAAAGTGATAAAAAGTATGAATTTTATGTTTTGTGCTTACCTCAATAGAAAAGAAGACAACCAAATAATCTAGATGTGATTATTAATGGGACAAGAAGCTCTAAAAAAATTAAATTCTTACTATTCCATTGCAAACAATTCCAATAAGTATATGAAATATGGAGCCACCTAATAAAACCTATAGCAGTATGGGAAGGTATACTAACTCAGATTTTAACTAAAAATTATAAAAATGTTGACTGACACAAAGACAAAGGAGAATAGCAAAGATGGCATGAATCTTTAAGGAAATCATTAAAAGTGGAAACTTTTAATGAATAAAGTTAAAGTTTAAAGAAAATGTGAAAATGGAACATAAAAAGCATTTAGAACAGTTTGGAGAAATGAAGATGGTAGGGTGGGGAGGAAGCTTAATTTACATATTGAGGAAAACAGAATAATTTGTCAGAGAATAAAGAAGAGGTAGAGCACTTCGACTCCTGGTTTCATCCTCTATTCTTCATCAAATACAATAATTTTGGGCTGGGAGCAGTGGCTCATGTCTGTAATCCCAGCACTTTGAGAGGCTGAGGCAGGCGGATCACCTGAGATCAGGAGTTCAAGACCAGCCTGGCCAACATGGCAAAAAACCCCATCTCTACTAAAAATACACAAATTAGCTGGGGGCAGCAGTGGGCACCTGTAATCCCAGCTACTCTGGAGGCTGAGGCAGGAGAATTGCTTGAACCTGGGAGGCAGAGGTTGCAGTGAGCCAAGATCATGCCATTACACTCCAGCCTGGGCAATAAGAGCAAAACTCCATCTCAAAAAAAAGAAAGAAAAAAAAGTATAATTTTCAAACTGGAGATGAAGAAATGAAAATTATGACAGACAAAAGATACTAAGAGAGAACTTAGATGCCTTCAAAATGATCAAGTCTTCTGGGTCATTTAAACTAATCCTCAACATATGAAAAGAGTTTGCAGACATGGTTGACATGGTTGGCAAGGCATTGGGTGAATTTTTTGAAAACCTATGGAAAATGAAGGAAATCCCCAACTCATGAACACAGAAATAGTGGATTGATACCCAGCAAAATTCTAGAGCGGATTATTAACAGATAATGTGTGGGCTGTTAGAAAATAATGCAGTGATCAGTACCAAGCCAGAATGAGCTCACTAAAGACATTTTTAAAACAAGCCTGCTAAATTCAAAGGATTTCCATGGACTTTAAATGTGTCAAATATTTGCAAGACATTTAATAATTTGTGTTTCACTATATCAATGGGAAAAATATATATATATTATCATTTGTTGAGTGTTGTGTTTATCACGGGCCCTATTGTACTATAGATGTAATAAGAACTAACATTTATTTATCAAGCGCTTAATGTGCATGAAGTGTTGTTCTAAGTGCTTTGCATACATTAATTCATTTAATCTTCACTACAACCTCATGAAGTAGGTGCAATCCTTATTAAAGATAAGGAAACCATCTTTAATACAGAAGAATTAACTAACTTGCCCAAGAACGCAGAGTTAGTAAGGGAAGACCTGGCATACAAATACAGGTTGACAAGCCCAAAGCCTGCATTCTTAAATTCTATACTTTGTTAACTCCCAATGTTATCTGTAATTCCCACCACAAAACTACAAGTTTTGTATTGTTATCCCCATTTTATGAATAAGGAGGCTGAGGATTGGAGTACTGAATAGAAAAATCCAGTAGAATCTAGTAAGTAGTAAGACTAAGGCTCAAACCTAAGTTCATTTGAATCTAGACCGTATCCTCTATTCACTTCGCCATTCTGCATAATGCTAGACTTGGTGAATCCTCAGCTGAAAGAATGGCCGTATATAAATATACAATTTAGAAAAATGTCCCTATTGTTACACCTCATGATTTTATCCTTCACTCTGACCTGTTCACATTGATCTTATGTAAATTCACACAAGGTATGCCCATGCCCATTAAATGTACAAATAGCAAATTTTGAGATTGGTATATGATGATGATGCCCTAATGATATCCAGCTAATATGTTTATTTACAGCATAAATTAAAGATTGAAAATCATCTGAACAAACTGGAAAGATAAACTGAAACTGCCAACATAGAATTTAATGGAGATAACTATATATTTATACGGTAGTTTTATAAAAATGAGTTGTAATATCTGGAAGAAGGGATCCTGAATTTTTAGTATTTGCTGTGTAATGCACTCAAAGTAATTAAGGAAAAGATTTTCTGAAAGGATATTAGAAAGTCTCATAAAATCAATTTGTGAAAAATATAGCTAGGGCTCACAGAAAGAAGAAAATCACCAATTGGCTTTCTGAATCTTTCTGAATCTACTTTTCTCTGAATATATAATCTGTTCTCCTCCTGGGAAACCAGATTCCGCTGTAAACCTGTCATATTCTACTCCACAACAACTTCAGTTTGAACATACCCAGCTCTGTTTGCTAAGAGATGAGTCTGCTTTAAATCCCACAGGGCTTTAAAGCTCTAGTTACACTAACTGCTGTTTCTGTACCTCTAGTTCAAATTAATGAGCATAGTATCTACCCAGATCCAACAAGCTATTGCCAGAAAAAGGAGGTTACTTGGTACAAGCATGACCTCTATGTCATCTCTTTAGAAAGAAATCCCCAAAGTGGAAAAGGACTACAAGCTCAAAATAATTCACCAATGTGATAAAACAACTGAAACTATCATAGATAACAATAAAACGAGTGGAAACCAGATGAGTACAGTAATACCCTGACAGGGCAACAATATTTGAATCACATTTGAAGAGACATGAACAAACTGTAGCAAGTCTTAAAAAAAGAAAGATAAAACTAATAAAGTAGTCTGAAATAATACCATGTGCAGAAAGAAACAAGGATGTCACATAAAGAAACCAGAGATATTTATAAGGACCCCTTTACAAAAAAGAACAGATCTGGCCTTCAGTTTTCAAAAGATATAGTGTGAAATGCAGCTACTCTACTTGATCTATCATAGCTGGCTGAAGTCAAACAATCATCAGGTTTCTGTTCCCCACATTACCCCACCTTACTTCTAAGACTCCTAGTAGGAGGATGCTAAGTTTGGTTCTCTATCTGTATTGTGGATGAGAGGGCTGTTTGTTTGTTTGTTTGTTTGTTTGTTTGTTTGTTTGTTTGTTTTAGAGACAGGGTCTTGCTCTGTTGCCCAGACTGGAGCAGAGTAACATGATCATATCTCACTGTATCCCCAAACTCCTGGGCTCAAGTATTTGACCTGCATAATAAATGTCTACGCCTCATGCCACTAGGTGGCAATGTGGGTGTTACATTTAAAAGATCATGGATGGTTCACTCTGCAGGTAAAACTGTAAATGTTCTTAAGTGTGCATTTCTGCTGCTTCTGATGGGCTGAGAATCCCCTTTGATTTCTAAAGTAAATGTAGAGCTGTTTTAAAAATAAAAGACTCCTTTGTCCAACTAACATATATTCCAAAATCCTCCAACAGAGACCTGTGTGAGCTTCAGCTGCCATAATCATGGTGAAGATCCAGCAATTTTTGTTGGCTATTTTGTGGCTTCAGCTAAGCTGTAAGTTGGGGAGTTTCAGGACATGAGATATTTTACAAACTTCTGGGGAGGGGAAAGAAGGGATTCCAAGTGGCTAATCTGGAGTGCCCTCCTGAAAATGTGTAAATAAATGTGTATAAATGTTTCAATAATTGTAATATTCTGTATCTGATGATGTCTTTGAGAACAGGTGTAAGTGCCGCCAAAAATGAAGTGGAGCAGAGTCCTCAGGACCTGACTGCCCAGGAAGGAGAATTTATCACAATCAACTGCAGTTACTCAATAGCAATAAATGCCTTACACTGGCTGCAACAGCATCCAGGAAGAGGCATTGTTTCTTTGTTTATGCTGAGCTCAGAGAAGAAGAAGAATGGAAGATTAATTGCCACAATAAACATACAGGAAAGGCACAGCTCCCTGCACATCACAGCCTCCCAGCCCAGAGACTCTGCCATCTACATCTGTGCTGTGAGACACAGTGCTCTCCAGGCACCTGGAGCCCGTACCTAAACTCTAAAGCTGAGGCATCATTTCTTACCCCTGTCTTTCAGACTTGTCTGTCTCTGTCCTTGGTCAGATGATGTCAAATTTTTAAGTTTTTAAAATATAATATTCTCCCCTTCTAGACCATCTCTCTTCTCTACAACATCATCACCAAGTATGTTAACCAGACGATATGTGATTTTACCTTGGAAGTAAAATACACAGGGTATAAAATCCCGATTCTGCTACTTATTAACTGGATGATCTTGATCAAGTTACTTAACTTCTCTGTGCCTCAGTTTTCCCTCAACTATAAAAAGGAAACAGTGTTAACCATAGTACCTAAGCCCAATTCTGGGGATTACATGAGGTAATATACACAAAGTGCTTGACACATTTCCTGGCACATAGTGTTACATAAAGGGTATCAATTATTGGTATTAGTTGTAGATGCACCATGAGTTTGCTGATACTCACTATGGGTTAATATCACAAATCATTGAAGAAGTATGTGGAATATAAATAATAAGCACCTTATAATAATTTTAGTTTTCAGATTCTTTCCTAATGACGTCCAGCACTTGGCCTTTTAATAGTGTTGAGAAAACAGACAGTAGCTGTAGAAAACATAATAGAAGGATGACTCTATGGTTTGGTTTGTGGTGTGGAAATGAAAGACTGGTAAGAGATGCTTCTGGAGAAGCTCAGTGACTTCTTTGGAAAAAAGGCCAGGTTCTAAGTTTTCATGTGGAGATCTCTAATGGAAACTTGCATTTGTGGAAATTCATGAAGCAAAATATCAAACCCAGTGTATCTAAATCAATGGTTCTTTATATCCCCCAATGATTCTTTTCATTATTATTCCCAACCCCAGTGGAATTCTTATATCAAAACAAGTTTTATGATTATAATTGTTCTTATTACTCAACAACATTAATCATATATATTAAATTATAGCTACATTCTTTTTTTAATCAAAGATTCTTTAAATCAAAATACTACCTGCACATATCTAAAAAGCTGATAGTATTATAAAGGTCTGTTCCTTCCTTAGCCCATCAAGAAAACAGAAATACCATGCTCTACCCCCACCTTCCAATTCAAATCCATTCTAGCAATTTCTAATTAATATGTATATACTCTTGATTTATCATTATTAAGCATTATCTATTGACTTCCTTCTATGGCAGCATGTCACTACTCTTACCTTCTCAACATACTTGGGGTTGAGAAGTAATCAGAAGCTGGGGTTAAATAGACAGTCAGTGCATATATGATTTGACCACATAAATATTGCCACTGTCTAACCAAAATGAAAACTATAAGTATATTTCCTTTCTGGTACAATGTATTTTCTTAGTTAATAATTATACTTTTTTTTCATTTATTCTATGTCCTATTTTTTCCAAGTTCTTCAACATAGTCTTAAAAATATTTATTAATAATTTCTCTCAAATGCTTCAAGCACCTTAATTTCTTTTTTTTTTCCCCTCAAGATTCCCTTTCCCTTGACCTCCATTGGTTTCCCTATGTGAACTGATTGCTCTATAAGCCTAAATGTGATTCTAGACATTTCAGCACCACTCCCCCAAGTTGGCTTTCTTGCATTTTGGATCTCATATCTTCATTTCCCAAAGACAAATAGTAGAGACAAAAAAGGGCGAGGAAGAACAAGGAGAAAGAGAAGGGAGAAAGAAACACTCTTGGGCTCACTTTTGAACAATGGGAGAAATAAATGAATAAATGGTTCCAGCCTCCCCATGCCCTGCAGTATTGGGGAAACCAGCCCCGATATTTCACGTAGGTTCTTTTCTATTTCCCTAAGTGTCAGCCGGTCTGAGAAATAAAGGGAAAATATAAAAGAGAGAAATTTTAAATCTGGGTGTCTGGGGAGACATCACAGGTCAGCAGGTTCTCTGATGCCCCTGAGCCATAAAACCAGCAAGTTTTATTAGCAATTTTCAAAATGGAGGGAGTATACAAACAGGGTGCGGGTCACAGAGATCACATGCTTCAAGGGTGACAAAAGATCACAAGGCAGAAGGTCAGGGTGAAACTAGAATCACTAATGAACTTCCATGTCCCACTGTGCACACATTGTCAGGGTTCAAAAGCAGAGAACCTGTCTGACTAGAATTCACCAGGCTGGAATTTCCTAATCCTAGCAAGNAGGGTGCGGGTCACAGAGATCACATGCTTCAAGGGTGACAAAAGATCACAAGGCAGAAGGTCAGGGTGAAACTAGAATCACTAATGAACTTCCATGTCCCACTGTGCACACATTGTCAGGGTTCAAAAGCAGAGAACCTGTCTGACTAGAATTCACCAGGCTGGAATTTCCTAATCCTAGCAAGTCTGGGGGTGCTGCAGGAGACTAGGGTATGTTTCATCCCTGTCTACATCTGCATAAAGGCAGACACTCCCAGGGCAGTCATTTTAGAGGCCCTGCCCTGGGAATGCATTCTTTCCCAGGGCTGTTAATTATCAATATTCCTTACTGGGGAAAGAATTCAGCGATATTTCTCTTATCTGTTTTCGGTAATAAGAGAAATATGGCTCTGTCCTACCCGGCCCACAGGCAGCCAGACTTTAAGGTTATCTCCCTTGTTCCCTGAAAATTGCTGTTATCCTGTTCTTAAGGTGCCCAGATTTCATATTATTCAAACACACATGTTCTACAAACAATTTGTGCAGTTAACGCAATCATCACAGAGTCCTGAGGTGACATACATCCTCCACTTATGAAGATGATGAGATTAAGAGATTAAAGAAAAGACAGGCATAGGAAATCACAAGAGTATTGATTGGGGAAGTGATAAATGTCCACTAAATCTTCACGATTTATGTTCAGAGATTGCAGTAAAGACAGGTGTAAGAAAGTATAAAAGTATTAATTTGGGGAACTAATAAATGTCCATGAAATTTTCACAATGTGTTCTTCTGCCGTGGCTTCAGTCAGTCCCTCTGTTCGGGGTCCCTGACTTGCTGCAACACTGCAGGAGGAAAAGTCTGAGGCATATTTCAAAAGGCTGTTCAGAAGGTCATGTCAGGATCAGGCACCAGTCATGCACATGGTGGCCAGCTGCATTATGCACCATTGCATTGGCTTTCTCCACTACCCAAATCTACTCCCTTGATCCCTCACTCCTGCTCCGTGAGATCACTTCCCAAAAATGCCCTGCATGCAAAACTTTATCTCAGACTCATCTTTTAAGGGAATATAAGCTAAGACATGCCTTTTCTCCCTACGAACAGACAGGACACTGAGCCAGAAGACACAACATTGCCCGTCTGCTCTCAGTAGTGCCTTATCCCCTTCAAAAACCCTAGATACTGGCCTATGTAGCTGTTCCAGTGACTACTGACCACAGCTTCTCTATTGGTGATACATGTTCCTAGCTTCCTGTTTTTAAGAAGTACTGGACACACCTGTGTTGCTTTCCTGAAAGAAAGAGTGCTGAGATTGGAGGGTTCAAGTGGAATCACAGGGTGAGACAGAGAGAAGATACAGGAGATGCTGGCCCTAACAGAGAGGGAAAACAAAACAAAACAAAAAACTGTTCTTATGAAATAAAATAAAGTCTTGTTCATCTGAGAGTCCACTGGTCTTTCCTGAAAGTGAAGACATTTTTCCATTGAATAAATGCGCAAGTAAAAATCAAGAAAACATAAATATGGATAAAAGTTTCTTCATAGATTTGACAAGATTATTCAGAGACAGACTTCTTGGTCTCAATTTTCTCAGCATCCTCAGAGTTTACTGTGTGGACACTATGATCACAGAAAGAATATCAGATGCCAAAACTAGCAATTCAAGTTGTTTCTGGTAGAAGTCAATGCCCTCCTGTAATCAAATGAATGAACTAGTAGAAACCACTGCCTTGGTCAGTTTCCCCTCTCCTGTATCTGGCCTTCAGCACCTCAGTAGGTGCTTAGAGAGCACTTACCAGGCACCAGCTCCCAGCCAGTGTGGGAACCATTAGAACTCTCTCCAGAGAAACTCAGTCTGGCCCAATGTTTCTGACTTCAAGCCTCATTTCCATGAATCAGACAGCTGGTGAAATTGATAGACCGCAAACTCCATGAGGGCAGGAACCACGTCTTGGTCATTACAGTGCCCCTAGTGCTTAGCATAGTGCCTGGAGTCAGGAGTGTTCTCAATGATCTACGCTGCTTTGTCATCTACGCTGATAATGAGAGTTTCTCGATGTCAAGGGCTGTGTTTTGTTCATTTTTGTATCCACAAAGGGATTAGCACTGTATTTAACAATAGTAGAAACTGAAGAAAAAATTGTGTGAAATTACATTTCCTCTTTGTCATCAGAAGTAACTTCGTCTTGCTGACTTTCTTTCTATGCCCTTGTGTGTTGCCTCTTTGTTTGCTTACTTGATTTTTTTGCCTCACTGAGAATGTAAGGTCTGTGAGGACATTGGCTTGTGTTTCTTCATCCCTGATATTTCTTTTGTAACCAGCCCAGTTCTGATATCTAGAAGGAGGCCAACAAGTGGTTTTTGGAAGAATAAGTGAATATTCTTCAGTTATTCAAGTGGGCTGGGTACTTGCAACGGCTAATAGTGCAGAGCTGCAATTCTAGGCACTATCAGCACGTGTTTTAACTAACACATTATGTGGATTATTTAAAAACTTGAGGTATGTGATAATATAGTACTGATTTATATTTTTACAAAGTCATATTTTAAAGCTCCATTCTTGCTCAGAGCTGAGCCATTAAAATAATGTGAGACATTACATTAAAATAATCTGAGACAGCAAGAATTCTAAAGCTTGTAACCAAACCTATTCAGTAATGTGGAATAGAATTTGAGATCAGGAAAGAGGTGGTCCCACAACTGGGAATTAAAATCAAAATGGAGTTGAGCAGGTAAAGCTGCATGTCCAAAGGAACTTGATGGGAAAACTTGAATCTGCCAGAAATTTTATGCTAGATTTACTGCAGATCCTGCCAGATTCAAGCCAAACATAGAAAGATAAGCAGAAAACCTCCTTCATCACTGCCTGTGAAAGGATATTGAGTCCAAGAGACAAGTAGAGAAAGACCCTTATAGATTAGGACCCATTAATATACACTGACTTGGCAAACTGAGACCCAGAGGTAAGTACAGACCACAGGACCACCAGATGATTTACTCCCTTGGATCCTACTGGTGGCAAAAGCTTCCCCCAGTGTCCACTTCCACTGTACAGGAAACTACTTCATAGGACCTGAAAATTATATGGCAATATACATCAAAGAGTCCTTGCACTCTGACCCTGTAATTTCACTTCTAGAAATTTCTCCTTTCTTAATAAAACAATCCAATATATACAAAGATTTTTTTTAAATGTTGGTGAGAGCTTTATTTAAATGAGTGCAGAAGGAAAAGAAACCCCAATTCTAACAAAGTAGTTGATTTAAAAACCGGGGGCACATTTGTCTAATGAGTATAACCACTAAAAATCATTTTATCTAAACTTCTGCTTCCAGCCACACTGAAGTAACAGGGACCAGATTTACCCTTCCACTTGAAACAACAGCAACCAAGAAAACTCCAGACAAATTACACAAATCAACAATTTCCAAAACACGGTACACCAAGCAATAAATGACCATGATCCTGAAAGATGGGAAACAAATGAGGCGAGCCCTAACATTGCAATAACTTATAGCCTTGAAAGAGTTTCTAGGCCACAGCACAAAGAGGGAAAACTGAGGCAGAACCTGGTAGGTTCCCTGAGTTGAGGCAACAGAGCTGAGACAGAGAAGACTAAAGTAGCTAAAGTTCATCAGACAGAATATGCGAGAGGAGAGAGGGCCACAGAGAGGACCCAGAGATCTGCCGAGGGTGCCCTCAAGTATTCAGCAGAACGCTCATCTGCGCAAGCGTGCGGAAACTACCCAAGGGCGAGTGGCGGTGGCAGGGAAGAACCATTCAAAAGGATTAAAGGAAAAAGGGCCTCTTCAAGTATGTGTAGGATTTAGAAGAGAATTTATTGCTTAGCCATATATTTCTTAATACTTTAATTAATATTTCATACATTTCATTTTCTCTGGCTCTAGTCACTTATCATTGTTGTTCATTTTCAAACAAAGAATCATTTCATATATTGAGGAAACAGACCTATCTGGCTTAGGTAAAGAGTAAAGGCAAGAGGCCAGGTGCGGTGGCTCACATCTGTAATTCTGGCACTTTGAGAAGCCGAGGTGGGCTGATTACCTGAGGTCAGGAGTTTGAGACCAGCTTGGCCAACATGATGAAACCCTGTCGCTACTAAAAATACAAAAAATTAGCTGGGTGTGGTGGTGCATGCCTGTAATTGCAGCTACTCGGGAGGCTGAGGCAGGAGAATCACTTGAACCTGGGAGGCAGAGGTTGCAGTGAGTGGAGATCTCACCACTGCACTCCAGCCTGAGTGACAGAGCAAGACTTCATCTCAAAAAAAAGAAAAGTCAAGACAAGAATAAGTATTACCCATGTGGCATGACCAAAGTTTTTGGTAAACTTAGCGTTTTTTTTCTGTTATCAGTAATACAATTACCTTTAAAAACTAGTTTTTATTTCTCATTCCTGAACTCATTTACATGTAATGTCAAAGTATGATAAATTCAAACTATGCTGACACCTGTAAGAATGTGGCTATATATGATACAAAGTCTTTATACTTTCATCAACTTCAAACCTCAGTTCTACTGTTATAATGATAAAGTTCATTTCACTATCTCTTGTGACCATTTAAATACTTCCACATATTTCCTCTCATTTTTTATCTTCTAAGGCTGAGGACTCCTAATTCTTAAGAATATTTCTGTTATCCCTGTAATTACTGTTGTGTCTCTCCAGGCATTCGTTTTAGTGAACAACTGTCATTAATGGCTTCCAGAAAGGATTTGAACACCATCTCTACATTTATCATTCCAAGTGCTATGACAACTGCCTTACCAACTACATTTTCCAGGCTCCCTTGCAGCTAGAGTGCAGACTTGTATTCAGCCAAGTCTTTGATTGGGAGATGACCATCTGAGGAACAGGCTAGGCAGGGGCATCCCTTTTCTTGGCTTAGGGGCAGTGGAGGCCACATGGTCTGGGTTAGGCAGCAGCGTCTTTTTTATTGGGCCAAGAGCAGTAACTTCCTGTTTGGGCCTGTTTGGCTGCATATTCTGTTGCTGGCAGCAATGGAGGCAGCTGGCATAGGGATAGGACTGCAGTCTTCTTACGAGGCTGATGGATGGGTGGTTCTGGGCATCACTCCTGGAAGTCGAGCCTAGAATCTTTTTCTCCAGTCTGCTCAATGATTCTGTGAGCCTTCTGCCTCCCCAAATCCTGATCTTCTTACACTAGGTAAAAGGATTTCCTTTCTTTCTTGTCCCTTAGCATACAGACATCTCATAGAGTTTAGTCCCACCACAGCTTTCATTCCAGCATCCTTCAAGCTGAGTATCAGACCTGGTTAACTTTTTCACTGCAGTACACTTGGCTCATTTCAGTGAGGATGAGTTCATGTTTATAGTGATTTCTGGTTCCTTTGCTTGGAAATCCTAAAAGATAGAAAAGAGCCTCCAGGTGCTGCAGACACAGGCATGAGATATACTGAAAACTCTCTAAGAAAGTGTCTCTTGGAATGTTTCTTCATTACTTCACTAGGTTTCCTTCTAACCTTCAGAGCTAGTAAGGACCTTCAGTTAAAAGGGCCGTTAAATTTCTAGTTTAGTTAAGAAACATTTTCCTCATTTCATGGAAGTGGGGAAGCAGTGCAGACTAAACTTACAGCTCACATCATATTGTTCTTACCAGTTCAAATCGAATCACGGTTTCTAGTCGCTTAGTTAACATTTATCCTTCTTTAAATCTTGATGAAATGTCTCTTCCTCAAGGAACACTTCTTTGCCTCTCAACCTAAATTTGTTCCCCTTGTGTTACTGTTTTAAAGAACCCTATAATTTCTATGTATTTCTGTGTGATTATTAATATAATATCTGTCCTTCCTATTAACCTCTAAGTTCCACTAAACACTCTGTTCAGAATAGTGCCTGTCACAAAGAAGTATGACAAATAGTGATGAATGAATGAATCTGAACCATCAGGCATGTATCTTAGTTTGTGTTGGACTATCCCTCAAGTGTAGATGTTCCTAGTGACAATCCCATTAATTCAAACACTGACCAGAGAGGATTGAAAACATACAAAGCAGTGCTTTTGGAACCGAGGCTGTAGTCCAATATGAGTGGAGATAAAAAAATGAAGACTTTAAAAGGAGAATTCACATAAAAGCAGGTATCAACATGGAAAACTGCAGAGGATGTTTGTATACACAGTGGGCACAGCAGCAGCAATCACCTCCAAACTTGAGGTTCCAGGCTGAGGTGACAGATCACAGTGAGCCAGGCACTCTGGGACAATGGGAACACTTAGATGCCCGACACCGGAATTTGCTGGTTCTTCTACTAACGTTTAGTAAGAAATTTGCCTTACCCAAAGTCGGGTCTGGTCTTTGTCCCAGTTCCTGTGAGATAACCTCTGAAGGCTTAGAATTTCCTGAATTGTTGGCATGTCTTTGTAATTGATGGTGGGGTTCTTGGACCACACTTAATAGTTTCTGCTATTAAGACAACTCATTGTGGGGCTGGCTACACTCAGTGGTCTCAGGATGGGGGCTGGCCATGTTAGAAAGACCAACCATATAACTTAGGGTGGAGGGTTTGGGTCACAACCTAGAGACTGAGTTCAACCACACAGGCTATCAGTCATCCAATATAAAGAAGCCCCAATAAAAACTCTGGACACCAAAGCTCAGCTGAGTTTTCCAGACTGGCAATATTCCATGGGTATTGTCATGCCTTGATGCTGGGAGGGTAAATCATCCCTGAGGACAATGGAAGTTTCACATTTGGAACCCTACCAGACTCTGCCCTACGCATCTCATCCCTTGGCTGTTTTTAATGTATCCTTTCTCTGTAATAAATGAATCACAAGTATACTAGGTTTCAATGAGTTCTATCAGTCTTTCTAGTGAATTATGGAACCTGCTTTAGAAAATACCCAACCTTGCCATTGGTGCCAGTAGTGAGAGTGGTCGTGCATGAACTTATCTCCCCTTCGTAGGGGAGATCTCCCCTAGTTCCTTGCAGTTGGGGGTAGAAGTCTTATGTAGATTTAGTCTGGAGGTCTATGCCCTTAACCTTGCTGCTTGGCTAACTCTGGGTAGCTACATTTTGTATTGAGCAACTCTATATGAATAAAAGAAGTTTTGTTCATATAATGCCTAAACAGCTAATCAAGTATATAAGAAATTTTTTTAAAAGTTAAAAGTAGGCAAGTCAACTGGTAATAAAGTAGGCAAGTCACAAGGTAATTAAATGCCTACATTTCGATGATTACATGTGTTGCTTAGAACATATGTGTATGTGAGATCATCACGTTAAAATATTTCTAACACGAGGGCTGGCAACACCTAAGAATAATGATAATTAGTACTTGTCTAGTTCTTACTACTAACTGGTTTCTGTTCTGAATGTTCTACGTATATTAACTAATTTAATTCTCATAACAACTCTGGTTATTAGCCAGTTTTGTAGAAGCTGAAGCACAAGGAGGTTAAATACTTTGCCCTATGGCACACTCCCAAAATTTGAATGCAAACCATGTAACTCCATAGCTCATGCTCTTAACCAATGCCCCATATAGCTTCCCAGAAGACAATCACTTGAAATTTCTCTCTGATCTTATAGAAAGGTGTTAGTAGACTGGTTATCTTAATTAACACCCAATCCTAATCATCTTTGTAGCAAAGTAATATTTTTATATAAACATGTCAGAGGCATTTGAACCACAGCAACTGTATCTTGAATAGGAGCTGGGTAAAATGAGGCTGAGGCCTACTGGGCTGCATTCCCAGGAGGCTAAGCCATTCTTGGTCACAGGATGAGATAGAAGGTTGACACAAGATACAGGTAATAAAGACCTTGCTGATAAAACAGCTTGCAGTAAAGAAGCCTGCTACAACCCACCAAAACCAAGATGGTGACAAGAGTGACCTCTGATCGTCCTCATTGCTACACTCCCACCAGCGCCATGACAATTTACAAATACTATGGCAATGTCAGGAAGTTACCCTATCTAAAAAGGGGAGGCATGAATAATCTACCCTTTGTTTAGCATACAATCAAGAAATAACCATAAAAATGGGCAATCAGCAGCCCTCCAGGATGCCATGTCTATGGAGTAGCCATACTCTTATTCCTCTACTTTCCTAATAAACTTGCTTTCACTTTACTCTGTGGACTCACCCTGAATTCTTTCTTGTGCAAGATCCAAGAACCCCCTCTTGGGGTCTGGATTGGGACCCCTTTCCAGTAACAAAGAGATGTGTATTTTATTTCTGATAATACTTTTTTGCTTTGTTATCCCTCTCATGTTAGGCCAGCAGCTCAAGAAGTCCTGGTCTTCTTCCTGTATTGGAAAAGGGAGTTCACAATAAACACAAAAGAAGAAAGGATAAATTTGAAAATTCCTCTAGAGACAATAGAATGGAAAAAAAAGGGTTTTGAGTTTGGGTTATGACTTTTGAGTTTAAAATAAATCTATGTCTCAAAAGTTCTCTTAGAATATATGTGAATACAAAACCCAATTATGCAACCCTAGATTTAATGCAAATTTCTTAGTTTCTGGGAATTTCTGGGGTGATGGAGACAAAGCAAGGAAGTAAGACATCGGTGAAGATCTCTGTGCCCATCTCCATACACCCTCCCAGCAGTGGGGTGGGAGGAAGCAATGTTTCGCCCCCAAATAGGATGTTAGGAATCTGAAACTAAAGGAGATTGACAACTAATTCCTCTTAGAAAGCCTGAGTGGCAATATCCTGCAAGTTTCCACCAGGGCAGAGACAGCTGTGCAGTAGTACCAATAAGCTCAGAGAGCCCAAGACAGCCTGATTCTGTCAGATTGGAATTAGAGTAGTTGAATTTTTACATGCACACAAAAAGCATAGAAATTAACAGAGAGAGACTTAGTGGACCTGGATGGGTGTCAATATTATAATAAAAAGGGTGCAGAGCATTAGATTAATAGCCAGAGACCTACAGGGACTCAGACATCAGGACATTAGAAACAATAATGTCCCAGACTGGACCCTAAGCACTGCACCCCAACAGATGCCAATATGGGCCAGGTGTCCCCAACTAATGCCAGACCACCATTTAAGGCCTCTACATTTCACCCCAAGGATGGCGAGGAGGAAACCTGAACTGATGGAGGACATCCTGAATTGACTTAGAAAGTCATGATTTTACTGAGAAAACCCTGTATTTACTTAAAGCAAGCTTTCTGACACCAGGCAAAGTGGTTACTAGAGTTAGAAATTAAGCTGTTATGGAAAATAAAGCTGTCCTGGATTGAACATCTGAGTAAATTATAAAACATTTACCTGATACATCTCTATTCACCAGATAGCGATGCTCAAGCATTCATCTGCCCCTACACAAATGACAAATGACCTTCACATTTATTACATATCCCCTCAGGCCTAACTAGGGCTGTGTGCTGTTTCCAAGACCAAAACGTCACAACTGAAAACCACTCACCTGGATACTTACCATAAGAAATAGCTTGGATTAGTATGGAACTTGGTGTAACCCTCAAATATGGGAGTTTGTCACTAGAGGTACCAGAGGACCACTTTCTCTGTTAGGGGACCTTGACGACAGTATATTACAATGAAGGCAGTGATTGGCAAACAGCAGCTTCAAATAGGCATGCAAACAAACATTGAGAAACAGTAAGCACGTAAGATAACTCATTTAGACACTTTTATATGCAGCATGTATAGGACTTAAAATAACATTTCCAAGTTAAACTGAAACCATTACTATGTAAATGCCACAGCCAAGTCAAATGAAATAGTAAATACCAGCCTTGCAAATTGATCTCCCTCAAGGGCACTCAAAAGAGTTAGACTGCCTGCTACTCTCTTAGGAAATGTCCTCCTCTCTATCAATCATTTCTGTTCTGACATCAAACCCATTGACCAGCATACGTTTTGGAATTTCTGAACAATTGACTTTCAAGGACTCACATTCATTCCGCACTTTCTTAGAAACCTCATAGGAGCCACTGTTGCCAATAAAATAAAAAACACACACACACACAAACATTATAAATCTAACCCCAAAATGGGATTGCTTCAAAAGAGAATGGACACCCCCACTCCCTACGTTGTTTGTAGACATCTGTGTTGATTCTCTTGGTGAATTGGCCCACGCAAGCAGGAGATCATCAATCAGCAGGTGTCACCAAGCGCAAGTCAGAATTGCTCAACAGAAAAATTGAGTCTTTTTTTATTCCCTATTGTCACCTACTAAAATGTAAGTTGCTTGTTGATCTCATCACACTGAGTTATGTTTCAGTGAAGTGTTGAAAAGGCCCAGCCTGCACATATTCTTGAAATTTCGAAATAATGGCTCAGTGAACAGATGTATACTTTCTCCCAACAGCTCTTTGTGGAAATCAATTTTTTATGAGCCCAAAGTATCTTTGATTCATTCCTGATTAAAAGTCAAGTTAAAACTAAATACCATATACTTTTTGAAAGACATTTTAGGAAGTATTGACACGAGGACTTTTGAGACTGAAAATCATGGGTTAACAATAAGCCTTTGTTTGGTGAAACAAAAGAACAGTATAGGTCAGAGGTAAAAACACAGGCTCCAGGGCCACACTCCCTGGGTTCAGATTCTTCACATTTCAGCTCTGTGACCTTGAACAAACTACTCCAGTTAATCATAACTTCAGTCTTTTTTAGAAAATGGGATATTAAATCATGGCTACTCCATAGGGTTGCCATAGAGGAAAACACAAGGTAGTATTTACATGTACATAAAACAGTGCCTGGCACAGAGCCAGTGTTCAATTAGCGCTAGCTATTTTTTGGATACAGGTAGATAAAAGAAGCATTTAATGAATAGTTACACGCCCATTAACATAAAATGTAAGCCACATCCACGTGCTGTAGCTTATGGTGACAAAGTTTTCTGCTCGCCTATTAATTAAAAGGAGAGAAAAGCTTCCCTATAATATCGAAAATTTTATCCTAATGGTTCCAAAGGACTGTTTTCTGGGAATGTTTGCTACAGAAACCTCACTGGTTAGATGTTTGTTGGAGCACACTGTGATTATTCATTGTCATTGCGAACTGTTTTTACCACGGGAGGCTGTTCTGACTCACCACTTTGTGACTCACCAATTAGTAAACAGCTAAACGTCGCATTGCTGATTTAGGTGTAATTTACTCTGCCAATATAAAAGGACTCTGCAGATTCTACTAAAATTGAGAACATAGCTAAAGGCATTCTTCATTGTAAAACTGAATTTTAGAAAACAAGATGACTCTAACAGTTACTTTAAAATACAATGCAATATGTCTATTTTAAATGACAACAATATCTCCTGTCTGACAGCATTCAACTTACTTTCAGATTTATTCAGTGTTTTCTCAACTTCACAAGCACTTGAAAATCCATAAAGGAAGGAAATACGTCTTGTTTCATTTTCAATAGTTATATCAAGGATACTTTTCAAAAGTTCATATTTACCATGTTTTCAACAAGTAACTCTTAACAATACTCTAAGAGTACGATCGTGATGATAGGTAAAAGTCAGGATCACTCCCTTTTCATCTTTACCTGTGTAGAGCAATGTAACGTGCCCTTTTCCCAAACTCTCTGACTCCATGAGGGATGAGATACAGAGGCTGTGACTGAGGGCTCCTAGGCCTGGGACTCCTTGACTGGTGTCCTGTGGCCTGCAGTCCAGGGCTTGCAAGTGATCAAACAGGGAAGGAGAAATGAGGGAGGCACAGTGCTACGAGCAGGCCTGTGTTTTCACTGGAAATGGTGATTAGCAGATGCTCAGATGTGTCCCTTCTCCCTCACACTCACCTTTGGCTTGGTTCTTAACTCCTGTCCACCCCTCCCTAAACCCTTTGTGAAGGTCCAGAAGAACTCGCAAAGAACTGAGCGAGTCACAGACACCCAGCAAGCAGTCTCCAGAGAGGCCTCTGTGCATGAAGCCTTCCCCAGAAGGATGCCCACTCTTCCTACCTGGCCTGGAAACTCAAAATGGGTACGAAAACTGAAGACTGTGAGAGAGGGTCAGGTTACAGGCCAGAAACTGAACAGTAAGATTGATGTTCAAATAGCTGAATTCTTGATTCTTTTCCTGAGATCCACTCCTCATTTTCAGTCTTGCGGTAAACCTCAGTGAGGGGCGTTTTGTCTTGTGTTCTATCTATTGGTGAATGGATCCCAACCTTTCTGAATATGGGAATGTACTTTTTAAAGCCAAAAATTTTGCAGATAGTAATGGATTTTTAACATCCATTGATTAACAAAGTGCTATGAATATAGTAACACTTTTAAATAAATGTGCTTTCAGTTTTTTTTAACTAAACATAATACATGCATGTATATATTTAAACTTATCACAGTGCCAGGCACAGTGAAAGCACTCAACAAATCTTAGCTATAATTATTGCTATTGCTGTTGTTTACTCAATCTATTGGTAATGCCTGGTATACATGTGGATTCTTAGAGTCCTTATAGAATACAGCAACCCATAAACTATACTAGGCTCCAAATCTTCTCTCCCAGGAACTTTATCCGATGCATACTTCACCAGCAATAGCAGCATTTAGCACTGTCTTGTTGTAGAAAAATTATTGATAAATTAATTGAATTAAATTTATGTACCATAAAATGTCATGAAGAGATGGAAGTGTCTTGGTCCTGTATCTTAGCATTTTCAAACCTCTCCATTGTTTTTTTTTTAATGTATAGATTTCACCTGTGTAAAAATGAAAAACAAGAAAACTGATTCTAATGCTCTTCATGAAAGGCAAGAAAAGCCTTCTTGGAAAGCAATAGTTATGGGAGAGTTCTGCCAGAATTTGTTCTCAGTATGACATGAGAACAATTTTATTCTAGGAACCAGAAGTGCTGAGGACTCAGCTTCTGACTTACCCTAGATCATAAACGTCACTGGACTAATGACCAGTTGAGAATAATCTAAGCTCTTGTACTTTTATAACAGACCTGGTTATGTCCTAAAAAGTAAGAGCATTTATACATAAAAAAGAAATTTTAACAGTTCAATAGAGCAACGGCACTTTCCAGCTCCTCCCTGAACAGGTGACATCTATTTCCCCATCCCTTGGATCTCAGTTGGCCTTGTAACTTATGTGGATCCATAGAATGTGGCAGAAGTGACAGTTGTGCAAGTTCTGAGCCCTCACCTCAAGAGCCTTTGCACTCTGTCACCTGCTCTCTTGGACTTTGGCTTTTTTCCACGTGAATAAACCAAGGCTAACCTTCTGGAAGAAGAGAGACCGCGCGAAACAGAACCCATGAAATATCAGCCTGAGGCCCTGGATATGTGAGAAAGCTGAAGATCAGCAAAGCTGACCTAAAACTGAGTCACAGTTGACCTCAGATGCATGAGAATCTAGCCAAGGCTGAAAACATTCAGTTGAATCCCACCTCAATTTCTGACCCAGAGATAGCAACTAATGTACAATATCATGACTATTATGCAATCATTGGAAAGAATGTATTGGTCTGGAAGAGGTATCAACTAAGCATGCTTAATGATTATCCATCTTAAAAAAAAATACAGAAATAGGGTTGTAGAACAAGGTTTCTGGCCATACTGAGCTTGCTTTTCTGTTGGTGAAATAAAACACTTATGAAATGACAAGGAAATAATTCAACCAATAAGAAAATGCTTTACAACCAAGAGACTTATTAAATAAAATGGGTGCACTTTTTATGTTACCCATAAGTATAATAGTGCCCTAACACAGCAGACACATTTCTGTTATCTGCAGTTATCCTTCAGAAAGCCTTCATGGGAGAACCTTTAAATGACCTCAGAGAGTGAGGGTTTATGTAAATAAAGAATTAAGTCAGTGTGGGTAGAGGTTCAGCACCAGGGAGAAGGAAGTTACATGAAGATTGTGGTGTGGGGCTCATATCTAGAAACAGAGTAGCCCCACGTCAGCCTATGAGGGAGAAGCCAGGCCCCGCCTCAAGGATCTCCTTCAGGAAGATCTCTGTGGGAAAGGAGCAGGCGTTCCAGGTTGTTGGCAAAGCCTGTGCTTGGGCAATCCATCCACACAGTTAGTCCAGGGCCCACCGATGACCTCTGACCCTTCTCACATTTATTTTCTCTGCCTGGTACTTCCTCTAAGGAGCATCCTACCACTCACCAGCCCCTACCAAACACATGCACACACACACACACACACACACACTCTATTTGCTCATAATCATCCATCAGGTTTTAACTTAGATAGCACTTCTTCTGGGAACTTTCTCTGGTGAGAGATCCTCTTATGTGGCTCTTGACCTACCAAACCAGAAGCAGTGGTGCAATCAGCGATCATTATTCTCTTACTTATTATAGTATCTCCAGCACTTAGCACAGTATCTGCAGACAGTGGGCACAGACTGAAAAAAATACTTTTTGAATCAATTAATTAAATAGCTAGTTTTCATTCACCCTGAGAAAACACCAAGCATTGGTCTTAAGAATATCACAGGCCTGAAGGTTTAAAGGAGGAAGCAAGGAAACAAAATCAACAGACAGAGCCTTGGGAAAATCTGCTGTTCGCCTGTCCTCCCAGAAACTCCATTTCCCGTTCTGGGGAAGCAATGCTAAACAGCTCCAGGAACTCTGTATATGGTCTGTCAAGTATCCAAGGCAGAAGGGATGCTTTCCAAGAGTGGAAGCCCAGCTTGCTTGCTCCAGTCTGGACTGTGCTGGTCTTTATTTTCCTAGTCAGGGATGGCCCCAACCGGGAACTGTGTTCCTTCTCAGGCTCTGAGGCCTTGGAAACGGAGGTATCTGCCAGTGGTTTAGGTCTATATTGTGAAGAATTAACTTTCCCAAACAGAGATCTGGCCTTCGCCCTCAGCTACTGGGTGGTAATTCGTAGGCTCCTGGAATGTCCTGCCAGATAGGAGTATCTATGTTTGTCTGGGGGCTTTGGCCACCAGTCAGTCTAACAACATGATATAGGATGGGATTTTGGAACATGCCATGTGAGTTCTGACCTCTGGAGGAACCAGAGACCATTAACTAGAACCTCCAGGAGGGGCTGGAAGTTAAAGGTCAGCCATGTGGGCAGCATGTGATAAAGCTCCAGAAAAAACTCTGAACACCAAAGGCTCAGTTGAGCTCCTATCCTCGGCAACACTCTGTGAGTTCTGTCACACAACATGGCTGGGAGGAGGAACACACCCAGGTCTCCCTGGGAGAGGACAACCAGAAGCTTCACGTTTAGAACCCTCCCAGATTTCACCTACTGCTTGTCTCCCTTTGGTTGGTTCTGATTTGTATCCTTTTGCTCTAATAAACTATGATCATGATCACTTTCCTATTTTGTGTGTTTTATGGAACTATCAAGCCTGAGGGAGCATGGGAACTCCCAGATTTGTAGCCAGCTAGTCACAAGTAAAGGCAGCCTAGGAACACAGAACTTGTGGCTGATGTTTGCCGTGAGGGCAGTCCTGTGGAGGACTGTGCCCTTAACCTGCGAAATATGGCCACCTCCCGGCAGTTGCCGTCAGAGCTCATTGCAGGGCCACTCAGGGAAGTGTGGGAAATTGAACCAATGAGGCCTGACACAAGGGCTTCCTGACCATCCTCTAGGAAGTCAGTCAGGAGATGTCCTTGTTCACTTCCCTGTAGGTTGCAGCAAGGCTCAGAGAGTCATCAGTTCCACCAACAATATCTGTGCAGAAGAGAGTAGCTGTGATTTTATTTTAGTCTGAAAGAACATTTTGTTGATTAACACTTAAATATTACAAACAGCTTCTCAGTGTGAGAAGATTTATCTTATTCTCCTGTGTAATTAGAATGATTATTCAACAAATGGATGTTATGCAGTGAACTTCCAGAAAGAAGCCAAATTTATCAACCTCATCAACTCACACTTATAGCCCAGGGATCTATATTCCTGTGCTCTCAGAGAAGGCATGGAGCGTGGACTGATAGCAAAAGACCAACAAAAAACCCAGAAGCCAGTCAACAATGCAGGATCCTGGAAAAACCTGAAAACACACAAGAAAAAAGCTGGGAAACAGGAATTTCTGCCATCTGGAGAGGAAACTACTGATTATTTTAGGAAAAACATTCCCACAACGGGGCTCAGAGAAAAGAGAAAGTAACAGTATCCAGGCCTTATTCTCAGAAGCATTCTCCTCCCTGAATCCAGTACCTGAGGTAACTGGGCAGCAGATAAAAATAGCATTTCCTCAAAACAAAGCAAAACATTTTAAAAAAAAAAATAGCCTACTGTCTAAGCTTTGTCTCCCAGTGGAACTCGGGAACCAAGCCAACTTCTCCAGCTGTGCATCTTGGCTATGTGTCTCAGATGGAACATTTCTGACTTCATTCCCTCCTCCTCCCACATCACTCGGTAAGGAGGGTGGGCTAGGACAAGCAGCTCAGACAGCTGTTCCTACAACTGGCCTTACTACAATCCTCCAGGCTTCATATACAGGCACCTCTGGGCCCTGCCTGCCTGCACTAACCCATCCGGCCCAGTGCAACAGACCATTCTTTCAAGCTGTCTCTCTCCTCCTCACAACCATCCCAGGACTCCTCTTACAACTATTTTTTTCTGAGAACACGCTGTGCTTTGCCACAGTGTTCCATTTATCTCTTGGTGGCCGTTCCATTTGCCTCAACAACTCTCTATCCCATTTTTTAGTATGGAAATATTACCCCTGAACGAGAAAGCAATCTCATTCACCTTGCCAGTTCTAAATCCTTATCGCAATCATGTTGCTTTAGATTGCATTTATGTGTGGATAGGTGTGGATGGGTGTTTGGCACTGTGTTCGATGCCAAAGATACAACGCTAAGGAAAAAAATACCTGACAACAGATTTTATTATATTCTAATGGGAAAGATAGGATAAACAGATACATAAACAGTATATATGCAGAGTAGGATGAGTATCATGAAAGCAATAAATAAGGGGCTGAAGGGTTCAATTTAAATGGGGTGGTCAGAAAATGCTTGTCCTTCTTCTGAGAGAAACGAGCGAGGGGCACAGAGAAGCCTGAATTGTTACGATATTCATTAGCGTATTGAATATCTAATTCATTTGAATTAGATATTCAAAACACAAAATAAGGGGAGATGAGGCTCCACTCAAGAGAGGTATATATACATCAATTACATGACCCAGAAAACCTGATCCATACACACACTACTCCATAGGGAATGTCATTAGGACTTGTGCACATCTACCACACCTCCATTTTCACTCTTTCTGAGATAAGAGGATGTGCCCTGTGTCTGCCTAGCGAAATTGTACTCTCTGCTGAATAAAGCACAGTTAGTTGATATTCATGAGCACCAAGCCTCTCCTTATAATGATACTTCAGGGAGCTGTGCTAACTGACCAGCACTCTGGATACTTACGAGCAGATGCCTGGTGGCAACGGAACCTTTCATGACCACCCAGGCTCTAAATTACTGTTCAGCTCAGCAGCTCTTTATCACCTTCCTGGAGTTAGAGCTCCAACATAAGAATAAATATCTCCATCTAGAATTATCACTTTTTAAATCAAAACCTATATTCAGCTTGAGAGTATAAATATCAAAATTCCAGGGCATTTTTTCTAACCTTTCTTGGGAGATTTTAGTAAAATTCCAGGACTGATTGCTGAAAGTACAATCTGGAAACAGAAACTAATATAGTGTCACATCATATGAAGTTAACCTTTTTTTCTTATGCAACTCTATCAAACTTCAAGGAAATTCTTTGGAAATCTGTGCACCACTACATTTAAAACAAAATAGGTCTATCATTAAATGCCTAATAAAGGTTGATCTTACAGTGTTATTGAGGTGCCTTGCAGATCTGAAACAGGTGGATTATTCCAGAATGAGAAAGAAACACAGGATGAATAAGTTGCACTAATGGCAATAGCAACTTCTGGGAAACACCATTTTCCAGCAGCTGTTGCTTTCATCAACACATTCTCAGCAAAATTGCCACAGCCATTTCTGAGAGCTTAGAAGCACTGCTAGGAATCTCTAATAGGAGTATCTATGATGGGAATTCCTATTGACTAGAGCCGCCTTTGCAAAAAGGAGATAATGTTGAGCTAAGGGAATCTTTCAATGATTCATTCAAAACATGTTTATCTACCATGTGATAAACATTATAGTCAGTGCCATAGTATAAACTTGAATAAGACATAATCCCTGCCCCCAGGGAACTCGCATCCTTCTCCACATACCTAGCACAAAAGCACAGAATTATAATAAAAGTTGTCAAGAAGAAGAAAAGCGTGGGGCATTTTGCAAGCAAAGAAAAAGGGACTGCCTTATTCATTTAGAAGCTACTGGCCCTCTCTAGAGATTGTTGGTCTTCCAGCACATCTAAATATTCTTCAATCATAAAATTCCATGAAGCTAGAAGTACAAAATGTTGTGTTATCCGTTAAGCACCCCCCTCCCTTTTATTTTTGAGACAAAGTCTTGCTCTGTCACCCAGGCTAGAGTGGTGGCACGATCTCAGCTCACTGCACTGCAACCTCCACCTCCCAGGTTCAAGCAATTCTCCTGTCTTAGCCTCCCGAGTAGCTGGGATTACAGGTGTGCACCACCATCCCCGGCTAATTTTTGCATTTTTTTGGTAGAGACCAGGTTTCACCTTGTTGGCTAGGCTGGTCTTGAGGTCTTGAACTCCTGACCTCAGGTGATCCGCCTGCCTTGGCCTCCCAAAGTGCTGGGATTATGGGATTACAGGCATAAACCACTGTGCCCAGCCAGTTAAGCTTCTTAAAAAATGTCTTGAATTATAGCAAATACATGATGCCTATCTCCCCCTATATCTTTATACTGACAAAATTGGGTTTAAAATCAAGGCATGGTCACCAGAAATCAGGTCAGAGGGATCAAGAAAACATGGACAGTGAAGTGCTTTCACTTCCATACAGGTGATAAATATTTCCTAAAATACAGGTAGATGTGTCACACAAAATCTCCAGACTTTGAGTATCAAAGTCCCTCCTAATACCAGAAAGAAAGGTATTGAGATGATTTGTCATCTCAATCTCAGATAAACACATACTCAGAGGGCCTCAGGAACATATGTAAACTAAACAAAAACCATGAGAAATTGAGCAGAGGCCTGAGTTTGGGCTTCCTTCAGTGGGTACTGTATTAATTTCCCATAACAAAATACTATCGAATATTATACAGATGTTTCTTTTGTCACATTTTTGGAGGCAGGAAGTCCATGATCAAGGTGTCAGCAGGTGTGGATTCTCCTGAGGCTTTTCTTCTTGGCTGGCAAATGGTCATTGTCTCTCTTTTCACTTGATCTTTTCTCTGTGCACAGGCATTCTTTGTATCTCTCCCTCTTCTTTTTTTTTTTTTTTTTTTTTTTTTTTTTTTTTTTTTTTTTTTTTGAGATGGAGTCTCACTCTGTCACTCAGGCTGGAGTTCAGTGGTGCCATCTCAGCTCACTGCAAGCTCTGCTTCCTGGGTTTATGCCATTCTCCTGCCTCAGCCTCCCAAGTAGCTGGGTCTACAGGTGCCCGCCACCACGCCTGGCTAATTTTTTGTATTTTTAGTAGAGATCGGGTTTCACCCTGTTGGCCAGGATGTCTCAATCTCCTAACCTCATGATCCACCCACCTCGGCCTCCCAAAGTGCTGGGATTACAGGCATGAGTCACTGTGCCTAGCCCTCTCCCTCTTCTTATAATGACATAAATCCTACTGGATTAAGACCTCACCCTTATGACCTCATTTAACCTCAGTTACCTCTTTAAAAGCCGTATGTCCAAATACAGTCACACTGGGGACTAGAGCTTCAGCGTATGAATTTTAGGAGGACACAATTCAATCCATAATAGATGGGGACAAGGCTATTCTCTTCCTAGAGTAAGCCTTCCCTTAGGGCCATTTACAGGGAGATAAACAAACCCCAATTTCTTCTGAGAAAAATCTCAGAGACCCTGAAATAACTACAGCTAGTAAATGAGAAAGACAGAATATTTTCAAAATCTTCAAGTCTAATACCTAGAAGTGATAGAGGCTTATTCACATTTTTCTCCCATTTTCTTATTCTGTGTTCATACAGCATTTCTGTTAATGACACCATTATTTTCAGAAATCAAAATGAAATCTTAATGTCATCACTGACTCTCCCCCCTTCCTTGCCTTCACTTCAATCATACTTTTCCATGTCTATGTAAGTATTCTTTTGATTATTTACATATTCATCAGAAACCAATTCAGCTCTTATTGCTTTTCATGAAGATCACTAAAGGAAGCCACCTATTATTCATGCTTCTAGTTCAGGTGCTCCTAATATGGAAACTGTATAGCTTCAGTTGATCTATAACCCTTCACCCCCCATGTTTTGTGGTTGTTTGTATATACACTTTCACACATATAAGTGGTAATGTGTTCATTGCTATTATCAGTTGTTCAAAGCGGGTCCCTCATCCATGAACAGGTTAAAAGCCAGAGCTCTCATCTCTCCTACTACACTTGCTCCTTGTAAAAAAATATTTAATCTTTGTGATTAACAGATTGTTTATATCCTTCCTCCTACTCAAATTACTCCCAGTTACAAACATTTTAACTTGTAGTTAAAATGTAGACTCTTCCAAAAATTGCCATGGAATACCTCTTGTAATCAATCTCACACCCAAGAGAAATTTTAGAAAGGCATGGACAACAGAATGCAGAGATCTATCTGTCTACCAGAGTCCACCATCTGGCCACCAATGACTCACATTACCCCCGCTTGCAGAAATACATTCACACACATCCCCAAAGGTCTCAAGAATCTTATCCCACAGAGCTTCAGCTCAAAGTCAAAATTTTATGATTTAAATCACATCTAAGTTCAAACACAGCTCCTGGGCGTAATATGTGAAGTACAGCTCCTGGAGTATAACTTCTCTTCTTCTGTCAACCTGTAAAACTAAAGAGACAAGTGATCTGCCCCCAATACACCCATCATACAATGTTGAAACAGACATAACTGGAAGTCATGGGATAACAGCTATAGACATATTGGTTCAAAGGGAGGAGGGGAAGAAGATAACAAAGAGTCATTGGTCCATAGCAGTTCTAAAATCTAGCTGGGCAAATGTTGGGAGTTCAATGATTAGGTTTTAGAGCCTAAGATTAATCTCGGCTATCAGGGCAGCCCCTAATATTTCAATGTAGGTTCTTTTCTATTTTTCCTGAGTGTTGGCCGGTCTGAGAAATAAAGAGAAAGAGTACAAAAGAAAGAAATTTTACAGCTGGGTCTCTGGGGGTGACATTACATGTTGGCAGGTTCCGTGATGCCCCCTGAGCTGCAAAACCAGCAAGTTTTTATTATGGATTTCAAAGGGGAGGCATGTACGAATAGGGTGTGGGTCACGGAGATCACATGCTTCAAGGGCAATAAAATATCACAAGGCAAATGGGCAGGGCAAGGTCACAAGGTCAGGGCAAAATTAGAATTACTGATGAGGTTCCCTGTCCTGCTGTGCACAAATTGTCATTGACAAGCATCTCAACAGGAAACAGGGTTCAAAAGCAGAGAACTGGTCTAACTAGAATTTCACCAGGCTGGAATTTCCCAATCCTAACAAGCCTGGGGGCGCAGCAGGAGACCAGGGCATATTTCATCCCTTATCTACAACTGCATAAGACAGACACTCCCAGAGCAACAATTTTAGAGACTTCCCCCGGGAGTGCATTCTTTTCCCAAGGCTGTTCCTTGCTGAGAAAAATAATTCAGCAATATTTCTCTTACGAGAAATATGACTCTGTTCCACCCGGTCCTGCAGGCAGTCAGACTTTATGGTTATTTCCCTTGTTCCCTGAAAATCACTGTTATCCTCTTCCTTTTCTAGATGCCCAGATTTCATATTGTTCAAACACACATGCTCTACAAACAATTTGTGCAGATAACACAATCATCACAGGATCCTGAGGCGACATACATCCTCAGTTTAGGAAGATGATGGGATTAAGAGATAGTAAAGACAGGCATAGGAAATTATAAGAGTATTGATTGGGGAAGTGAAAAATGTCCATGAAATCCACAATTTATGTTCTTCTGCCATGGCTTCAGCCGGTCCCTCCATTCAGGGTCCCTGACTTCCCGCAACACTCGGCTCTACCCTATTGGCTCTTAGCACCACCCTCTGTCATTCTCCTTCTTTAATGTTTGCAGTTGAGTAGTTTTATCAGTCTGTTTCCTGCCAGTAGAAATGTTGGCGTCTGACAGCCTCCTTTCTTTCATTTTGTACTTTTTCTATCCCTTTCAGTCCAAGCCAGTAGTGTTTCTGCTGAAATCATTTTCTCAAGATCTTTGTGCATCTACCATGGATTTCAATTGCATTCTGACCATCAGAAACAAAAACACACCCACAGATCTTTTCCAGACAACATATATTTTTGGTTCCTGCTCAGATGGCTGAGGGGCAATACTCTTAAGCTTTCTAGAGGTCCTAGAAATCTTCACAATTTATACTCTTCTGCCTTGGCTCCAGCCTGTCTCTCCATTCAGGGTCCCTGATTTCCCACAACAATTCATGGCAGGAGCCTAGGGCAGATGGAGTCTCACCTACATGTACTTGACTCCATATTTTAATGGAGTCATTTGATTTTTGCTTGTTAAGTTCCTTATAGATTTTGGATATTAGACCTTTGTCAGATGTATAGTCTGTGAATATTTTCTCCTATTCTGTAGGTTGTCTGTTTACTCTGTTGGTAGTTTCTTTTGCTGTGCAGAAGTTCTTTAGTTTTATTAGATCTTGCTTGTCAATTTTGTTGTTCCAATTGCTTTTGAGGAGTTAGTCATAAATTCTTCCCCAAGGCTGAAGTCCAAAATGGTGTTTTCTAGGTTTTTGTCTATGAGTCTTATAGTTTGAGGTTTTACATTTAAATCTTTACTCCATCTTGAGTTAATTTTTGTACCTGATAGAAGGTAGGGGTCCAATTTCATTCTTTTGCATATGGCCAGCCAGCTATCTCAGCAGTATTTATCAAATAATGAATCCTTTCTCAATTGCTTTCTATCGTAAACTCTGTCAAAGATAAGATGGCTGTAGGTGTGTGGCTTTATTTCCTGGTTCTCTATTCTGTTCCATTTTTCTATGTGTCTGTTTTGTATCAGTACATCATTGTTTTGATTACTGCAGCTTTATAGTATTCCTAACGAACATAGACTCAAAAATCCTCAGCAAAATATTAGCAAACTAAAACCAGCAGCTTATCAAAAAGGTAATTCACCATAATCAACTAAGCTTCATTCCTGGGATACAAGGTTGGTTCAACATGACATAAACAGAATTAAAAACAAAAACCATATGATTACCTCAATAGATGTTTAGAAAACTTTTGATAAAATTCAACATTCCTTTACATAAAAGCCCCCAAGAAACTAGGCATCAGAGAACAAACCTCAAAATAATAAGTACCTTCTATGACAAACCCACAGCCAACATCATGCTGAACAGGCTAAATCTGAAATGATTCCCCTTGAGAATTGGAACAAGACAAGGATGCCCACTCTCATCATTCTTACTCAACATAGTGCTGAATGTCTTTGCCAAAGCAATCAGGCAAGAGAAAGAAATAAAAGGTGTCCAAATAGGAAAAGAAATCAAACTACCTATCTTCACTGACAATGTAATTCTACCATAGAAAACCCCAAAGACATCACCAAAAGGCTCCTGGAACTGATAAATTACTTCAATAAAGTTTAAGGATACAAAATCAATGTATAAAAATCTGTAGCATTTTATACAACAGTAACATTCTAGCTGACAGCCAAACCAAGAATGAATACATCCAATTTACAACAGCTGCAAAAATAAAAATAAAATATCTACAAATACATCTAACCAAGGAGGTGAAAGATCTCTATGAGGAGAACTGCAAAACACTGCTGAAAGAAATCATAGATGAAACGAACAAATGAAAAAAAACATTTCATGTTCATGGATTGGAAGAATCAATATTAAAATAGCCATAATGCCCAAAGCAATATACACATTCAATGCTACTCCTGTTAAGCTACAAACATCATTTTCACAGAACTAGAAAACTATTCTAAAATTCATATGGAACCAAGAAGAGCCCAAATAGACAAAGCAATCCTAAGCAAAAAGAACAAAGCCAGAGGCATCACAGTTTTCCTTATTATGTGATGTACCAGTGTCAAGCCATCCAGTGGAGCAATGACTTACATCATTTATCTGTATTCTGAAAAAGAAAACTCAAGGGAAGGATGCTATTCTGTGGTATTTTAGAAACGAGACAAAGTCCTAAAGCTCACCATCTGAGCCTTGATGCCTAGAGACTCAGCTGTCCATTTCTGTGCTATCAGAGATTCCATGGTGAGAGCAGTAACAGAGACAACCCTACAAAATCATCTAGGGCTCAGCAAGAGTCAGTCCCCTGCTCCAGGAGCATAGGAGAGAACAACCCACAGGACAGGAAAAGGGGAGACATGAGGCACAGTGGGTGGAACCATTGAGTCTAGAGAGGGAATTAATATATGTTTCAGAAACAATTTTTCCACATTTGGTACCAAAGAAAGAGCTGTAGTTACAAGATCCCAGCGTCAAGAATATTTTCACCTCTAAATCTAGTGCCTAAGGCTGATAGGAAAGCTGATGGAGTTGTATGTGTGTTGTTTCTGCCTGCTCAACATCCATTCTCCCGTTTCTGGTGACAACACCTTGATTGATTTTCCCTGGATGAACCAAGGCTCCCCTCGTCTTACCTATGTGTGGGTATGGAGGTGGCCTGCCCCACCCTTGGACACCCTGATCAATTAACATAGTTCATCTTCCTGACCACAGTAACTGGTCAAGGATGAGCACATGATCCAGACCCACTTTGCAAAACTTTGTATGAAATTATTCTCAGAAATGATTTTGGGAAGGTGAGAGGCTGGGATGTAAAAAGTTGGGAGGTGATTCTAGGAAGCATAGGAAGAGAGACCGGAAGGGAAGTCAGCCAATAAAAGGGTCTTATCAAGCCAGCTGCCACTGTGGGCAAGTGGAGCTTAATCCTGTCACGGAAACTCAGGAACCAGTGTGAAACACCTGCCTCGAGTTATCCCACCTGAGGGCACAAGGAGCTAAGGTATTGATATCCCAAATCCTGCATGCCTTTACTCGAGGGCAGCTCCTGGAGATAGGAGCATTAATTCCCAACACTTAGGTCTGCCAAGCAGGCTGTGGCTGTAAAAGAAAACTCATAGGCAAAGAAACTCAGGTGCTGGCAGGAGAAAGCTGGGCAACGTGCACTAAAGTCATAAACACAAGAAGGTGTAGGTGGACACAACAATGTAACACAATAAAATTTTTTCTTAAGCTATTGGGAGTTGAATTTTCTATCACTTGCAATTAACAGAGATCTAATTAAATATACCAGTGAAGATAATATTGTGTAAAATAAACTAATCAAACAAAATATTTTAAAATTACATTTTTTAGCTTGTTGCATTTCAAAAAGTAAACAACTCCTCCAACTTTTCAGATTAGGCCATTCAGCTCTTTTCTCCCACATAACCTGGTGTGGCAAGGAGGAGGAACAAATTTAATACCTTCATCTGTATGATTACACTGGACTTTCAGCTGTTGTCTCCCCTTTTAGACTCTTCTTGCTCAGAATTGCTCTGCTTAGTGCTGCTAGATTAATGTCCCTAAAGTGTCCCTCCAAAAAAACCTTCCATGCTCAAAATCCAGATTCCCCATGAGACTGTGTTTTTCCCAACTCCAAACTTTTGTTCCTGGTGTCTATTTCATGCAATATGTCCAGTCTCTATTTCTCCCTTTCAAAAATCTCTGCCATGGTGCTTTGGGGATAATCCCAGTTAAAACTCCTTCCTCTCTCCATTGGTTTGCTGGGCCAGCTGGTACCTGCTGGGGAGCTGAATGTATATATCTTTTCCCATTTCTGCCTTCAGTGATGTTATGTTAGCAGCATGAAAATGGCCATGCTGAAAATATTTATACCAGGGAAATCAGCAGACATTATAAATCAGGACTTTAACCCCATGGAGAGCTGAATTGCCAGCACACCACTACCTCTCCTTCTGCAATGCACCTTTACTGCATCCCAGTTATGTTAGCTAACACTGTGTGCCTTGCATTGCACTTCTCCCTGTACCTGTCTTATCTTCCCTTTGGCCTGCAAGCCCCCTGAGGACAAATACATCAGTCAACTGTTTCTTTGTTTGTTGTTTCTTTTTAATTTCTCTCATTACTTAGCACAGATCATGTATACCATGTGTGTTTAGTAATATCAATAGAATATTTTGGAGCAAGAGGTTGTTTTACTTAGTTTTATGCTTTCACTGTTGTAGAACAGCTGGGTTAGAAGACATTGTTAAACACAAATACAACTTGTAAAATATCCCAGCCGAAGAAATGCTTTAAAAAGATCTCCAATCACCGCAGCAGTTCAGAGAGGCAACAACTCCTCCAGCTTTTGTACATCAAATAATTGGTTTAGTTCACTCCTTCCACATCACTTGGAGCAGTGGGGTGGGTGGGGAAAGCTTAATGACCAAGAAAATCTTTCATAAACTCATCATCAATGTTCTTTATAACCTAGTGTCACTTCAATAGTCCATGGTTTTCAAATAAATGTTCTACCTGCCCACAGACTGAACTTTTGGCCAAATAAATCCATAAATTTAAACATATTGACAATCAAAATGGTATAAAGAACTTTTATTTTAACTAGTAAAATGGTTTTAGAGGTTATCAGGAAGAATAAATGAGATATATAGTCAACAAAATTTAAATACTTGCTATATCAGATATTAGAATGTGTTCTAAAGCTATGTTAATTAAAATAATGAGATACAAATACAGGGATAGGTAGGTAAAGCAATAGAAGTATTAAGTCTAAAATTATAAGAGACTCAAGTTATAAGTTATAAGAATTTGACATATGTTAAAGTTAGCATTTCAAGTCAGAACAGCATGTCAATAAATTGTTGGAAGACACCTGGATAACCACCTGGAAAACAATTAAATTAGATCCTTACCTCAACAAATAAATTCTAAAGGAAAACGACTTATAACACTTTTAATTAAAAAGCACTGGAAGAATATATAGATGACCATTTACATAACTTTGAAAAGTAGAAGTATGTTATAAAAATCACAACAAAGGCAGAAACTATAAAAGATAAAATTGACAGACTTGACTAAATGCATCTTTAAACATGTGAATAATAAACATAAAAAATTAAAAGACAAATGAAGTAGAAATTGTCTAAAATACATATCAAAGCAAAAACTGCATACTGGTATATAAACTGCACACTGGTATATAAAAATACTTCCAAATCAGCAAATACAAATTGCATACAAATAGAAAATGATAGAAGATGCTAACAGGCATTTCACAAAAGAAGACTATAAATGACTGATAAACCTTTAAAAATGTCTATTACTACATAATTAAAGTAATTGTGAAACCAATAAGGTGCGATTTTCTGCCTAATTCTAGGGATTTATGCTTAGGAAATAATTTGTAATAAAGATCCACACATAGGATATTTATCAGAATTCAGTACATAACACCACAAATCATAAATGAGTCAGGCATAGTGGCTTATGCCTGTAATCCCAGTACTTTGGGAGGCCAAGGTAGAAGGATCACATGTGGACAGGAGTTCAAGACCTGCCTGGGCAACATAATGAGATGCTGTCTCGAAAAATTTTAAAAAATAAACAACTTAGGCCAGGCGCAGTGGCTCACCTGTAATCCCAGCACTCTGGGATGCCGAGGTGGCTGGATCATCTGAGGTCAAGAGTTTGAGACCAGCCTGGCCAACATGCCAAAACACTGTCTGTACTAAAAAATACAAAATTAGCTGGGCATGGTGTCATGTGCCTGTAATCCCAGCTATTTGGGAGGCTGAGGCTGGAGAATCACTTGAATCCAGGAGGCAGAGGTTGCAGTGAGCTGAGATCATGCTACTGCACTCCAGCCTGGGTGACAGAGCAAGACTACATATCAAAAAATAAAAATAGAAAAATAAAATTAAAACTAAACAGTTTAAAAGTCCAACAATAGTGACTTGGTAAAATAAAATTTAGCACATCCATATAATGTAATGCTATTGTCAAATGAAGTTATTTATGGATATTTGTTGACATGAAGAAATGTTTGTGAATCATAATATATTAATTAGTCAGAAGACAGTTTCCGACATAAACTGATGTTTGGCTAAATTGTAAGTACAGATGCATGCATATAGAACTATGGGTATATATCAGGGTTAGTATACATATATACATGCTTCCTTGCTCTGCCAGCTGAAAAGCAATAACACTCCAGTAGAAACAAGCATGCCTAGGTCCCAGAACTTGCTTTGTAATGCCATTTTCCAATAAAATAAATCAGAGTTCTTTGGAGAAATGTCTGATTCTAAGGCTGGGACAGGGAATATACAACATAGGTCTGGAGAAAGTTACAGTGCCAGAAAGTAAGCAAGTGCTCAAAAACAAAGAAAAAAAAAAACTCACAGTGATGGGAGTGTGTAAAAAAGATGTAAGAGCCAATTGGAAACATTTCCTTTGGCTCAAGCCAGAACAATTGGAGCAATAAAATAAAGTAGCATTGAGTAATAATCCAAGGTGTAAAACAAATATTGTGTGTCAATACTGGTATAAATAAATGATTGAATAAATAAATGGGGAGAATAGACAAATCTCCCATGCAGAAGAATTCCAAATAATTTATGTGGTGCATAAAGTGATAGAATGTAACTCCCTCCCAAAGTGTGGGCCATACACAGTAATGTCCTTCCAAAGAGCACAGTATGGAAAGGGGTAAGAAGGAGCAACTTTACAGTGGTCAAATCTGGCAAACATGGCCTCAGTCAAGTGATCAAGGTTGACATCAACAGTAGTAAGTCATGTTGACAGTATGAACCTTGATATAGTGTGAAAAGAAATGGCATGCTACCTACGGCATCTTCGTCTCAAAAATGTATAACCTCAGTGTAATCCTGAGGACATCATCGGACAAATCCTAATTGAGGGAAATTCTACAAAATACCTGAAAAGGATCTCTTTAAACAGTTGAGGACATCAAAAACAAGGACTCTGAGAAGTTGTCACAACCAAGAGGAGTCTAAGGAGACATGATTAAATGCAATGTGGTATTCTGGCTGGTATTCTGGAACAAAAAAATTTGGGTAAAATTGAAGTAAATCTAATAAAGTATGAACTTTAGTTAATAACCATGTATGGATATTGGTTCATTAACTATGGAATATGTGTTGCTAGTTTGTAAGAAGACACACTGGATAGGGGTTTATGGGAACTCTGTGTACTCTCTTCACAACTTGTCCATAAATCCAAACTATTCCAAAATCAATTTTTTTCTTTTAAAACTAAGTTTCATATTATCGGGGGAAACCAGCCCCTGATATTTCATGTAGGTTCTTTTCTATTTCCCTAAGTGTCAGCTGGTCTGAGAAATAAAGGGAAAGAGTACAAAAGAGAGAACTTTTAAAGCTGGGTGTCCGGGGAGACATCACATGTCAGCAGGTTCCGTGATGCCCCCTGGGCCATAAAACCAGCAAGTTTTTATTAGCAATTTTCAAAAGGGAGGGAGTACACGAATAGGGTGCGGGTCACAGAGATCACATGCTTCAAGGGCAACAAAAGATCACAAGGCAGAAGGTCAGGGTGAGAAGGGTTGAGACTAAAATCACTAATGAACTTCCATTAGTCCCTGCTGTGCACGCACTGTCAGGGTTCAAGAGCGAGAACCAGTCTGCTAGAATTAATTTGCCAGGCTGGAATTTCCTAATCCTAGCAAGCCTGGGGGCTACTCGCTGTAGGACTTAGGGCGTCTTTACATCCCTTATCTACATCCCTGCATAAAGGCAGACACGCTCCCAGGGTGCAGTTCCCATTTTAGAGGCCATGCCCCTGGAATCCGCCATTCTTTCCCCAGCGGCTGTTAATTATCAATATTTCCTTACTAGGGAAAGAAATTAGTGATATTTCTCTTACCCGTTTTGGTAATGAAGAGAAATTATGGCTCTGCTCCTGGCCTGGCCCATAGGCAACCATACTTTAAGATTATCTCCCTTGTTCCCTAAAATTACTGTTATCCTGTTCTTAAGGTGCCTGGATTTCACATTGTTCAAGCATACATGCTCTACAAACAATTTGTGCAGTTAACACAATCATCACAGGGTCCGGAGGTGACATACATTCTCCACTTATGAAGATGTCAGGATTAAGAGATTAAAGAAATCACAAGAGTATTGATTGGGGAAGTGATAAATGTCCATGAAATCTTCACAATTTATGTTCAGAGATTGCAGTAAAGACAGGCATAAAAAATTATAAAAGTATTAATTTGGGGAACTAATAAATGTCCATGAAATCTTCACTATTTATGTTCTTATGCCACGGCTTCAGCCGATCCCTCCATTCAGGGTCCCTGATTTCCCGCAACACATATGACTTGATTTTTGTAGAGTGAGGATTACAATTTCATGTATAGCTATGTCATTATAGATATAGCTATAGACATATATATAGATATATAGAAAAGCTTTAAGCTGTGCTGTCTAATACACAGCCATTACCTAGATATAGCTATTGAACACTCGGATTGTGGCTAATACAAATTGAGATGTGCTGTAAGTGTGAAATGTATAACAGATTTCAAAGATGTAATATGAAGAAAAGAATATAAACAATATCATTAATATTGTGTTTTGAGACAGGTCTCACTCTGTTGTCCAGGCTGAAGTGAAATACTACGATCACAGCTCACTGCAGCCTCAACCTCCCGGGCTCAAGCAATCCTTCCACCTCAGCCTCCCAAGTTGCTGGGACTAAAATTGCGCACTGCTACACCTAATGTTTCCATTTTTATTTATTTTTTATTTCTAGGTTTACTCAAAAACAAGTTATTTACTCAATTCATAAAATATTAATTCAGTTAGCTGGTGCCTAAAGACTGAAAAAAATTGTAATTTTCAAGGCATTTACATTTTGGGGAATGAAAACATGAGACCTACTTGAAAAAACCAGAGGCTAATAAATAATTAAGGATAAGGCTCTTTAAAAAAGAGTTTTACAAACTAATCTTAAAAAGAAAATATTTGATAGCAAAATGTTTCTCTGACTTTGTAAATGCATAAGAAAGATCAACAGTTTTATCACTTGCAGAAAAGGCAATTAATATAATAGAAAATGTGATGATAAACTTCTAAGAAACTAAGTGTTTATGTCTATTTAACAATAGAAGTTTTACCTATTACCATTTACTATTCACATGTCAACAGCAATCCCCTTCTCTCCCAACTAGGCCTTTCACAATTACAAACTAAAGACATAAAATATTATTGCTAGATACATTTTACAAAATAAAAATTAGTAAATGGAAAAAAGGCAAGTTAAAGTAGTTATATATATTGAAAAGTAGGTGAATGAATTGAATTACTTAAAAGTGACTATACAATAGTTAATGAATTTCTTATTTATACAAGGGGAACGCTGGATATAATGTATCTCTGACATTACACAGTCATAGAAAAATGTTAACTTTAACCTCATAAAATTCTTTCCCCACATGTTTTACAGTTTGGATTTTCTTTCAATGTTTATTTCGGATCCAGAGGGTACATGTTCAGGTTTGTTACATTGGTGTATTGCATGGTGCTGAGGATTGGGTTATGAATAATCCCATCACCCAAGTAGTGAGCATAGTACCCAATGAGCAAATTGTCACCCCATGCCCCACCCCACCCTCTAGGAGTCACCAATGTCTATTATTCCCACTTTATGTCCATATGTACTGAATGTGTAGCTCTCACTTGTAGGTGAGAATATGTGATATTTGGTTTTCCATTCCTGCATTAATTCACTTAGGATAATAACCTCCAACTGCATCCATGTTACTGATCTGTTTCTTTTTAATGAATGTGTAGTATTCCGTGGTGTATATGTACCACTTTTTTCTATCCAGTGTACCATTGATGGGCTCCAAGGTTGATTCCATGTCTTAGCTATTGTAAATAGTGCTGCAATAAGCATATGAGTGCATGTCTCTTTTGGGTATAATGGTTTCCTTTCCTTGGGGTATGTACCTAGGAATGGGACTGTTGGGTCGAATGGTAGTTCTGTTATAAATTATCCAAGCAGAGATCTCCAAACTGCTTTCCATAGTGGCTGAACTAACTTGCATTCCCACCAACAGTGTATAAGCATTCCATTTTCTATGCAGCCTTACCAGCATTTGTTATTTTTTGACTTTTTAATAATAGTCATTCTGACTGGTGTGAGATGGTATCTCATTGTGGTTTTGATTTGCATTTCTCTTATGATTGGTGATGATGAGCATTTTTTCACGTGTTTGTTGACTACTTGTATGTCTTCTTCTAAGAGGTGTCTGTTCATGTCTTTTGCCCGTTTCTTAATTGGATTGTTTGGGTTTTGCTTGCTGATTTGTTTAAGTTTTTTCCCTATTTGGATGCCTTTTATTTCTTTCTCTGGCCTGATTGCTCTGGCTAAGACATTCAGTACTGAATGTTGAATAGGAGTGGCAAGAGTAGACATCCTTATTTTGTTCCAATTCTCGAAGGGAATGGTTCAAGCTTTTAAACATTGAGTATATTGCTGGCTGTAGGTTTGTCATAGATGGCTCTTGTTATTTTGAGGAATGTACCTTCAATGCTTAGTTTTTTGAGAATTTTTATCATGAAGCAATGCTGGATTTTATCAAAAGCTTTTTCTGCATCAACTGAGATGATCATATGGTTCTTGTTTTTAATTCTGTTTATGCGGTCAGTCGCATTTGTTATTTATGTATGTTGAACCAACCTTGCAGCCCATCAATAAAGCCTACTTGATCATGGTGAATTAACTTTCTTATGTCATGCTGGATTCAGTCTACTATTAACAGTATTTTTTTTTTTTAGATGGAGTCTCACTCTGTTGGCCAGGCTAGAGTGCAGTGGTACAATCTCATCTCACTACAACCTCAACCTCCTGGGTTCAAGAGATTTTCCTGCCTTATGGAGTACAGTGATGTGATCTTGGCTCACTATAACCTCTGCCTCCTGAGTTCAAGCAATTCTTCCACCTCAGCCTCCCAAATTGCTGGGATTACAGGTGTGAGCCACCGCACCCGGCCAGGGATTTGCTAGTATTTTGTTTAGGATGTTTGTGTCTATTTTCATCAGGGATATTGGCCCAAAGTTTCCTTTTTTTGTTATGTCTCTGCCAGATTTTGGTATCAAAATAATGCTACCTTCATAGAACGAGTTAAGGAGGAGCCCTTCCTCCTTGGTTTTTTGGAATAACTTCAGTAGGATTGGTACCAGTTCATTACATGTCTGGTAGAATTCAGCTGTGAATCCATCTAATCAAGGGCTTTTTGGTGGTGGTGGTGGGTTTTTTTTTTTACTAATTCAATTTTGGTACTTGTTTTTGGTCTGTTCAGGCTTTCGCTTTCTTCCTGGTTCAATCTTGGGAGTTTGTATGTTTCCAGAAATTTATCAATTTCCTCTAAATTTTCTAATTTGTGAGCATAGAGGTGTTTGTAATAGTCTCTAAAGATCTTTTATATTTCTGTGGGATCCGTTGTAATGTCATCTTTGTCATTTCTGATTGCACTTATTTGGATCTTCACCCTTTTTTAAATTTCTTAATCTACCTAGAAGTATATCAATCTTGTTTATTCTTTCAAAAAATCAACTCTCAGTTTCTATCTTTTGTATAGATTATATGTCTCAATTGCTTTATGTTCTTCACTGATTTTATTTATTTCTATGCTTCCGCTAGCTTTACTGTTGGTTTGTTCTTATTTTTCCAGTTCCTCTAGGTGCAATGTTAGATTGTAAATTTGGGATATTTCTAACTTCTTGATGAAGACGTTTAGCACTAGAAACTTTCCTCTTAACACAGCTTTAGCCACATCCCAAAGATTTTGGTAAGTTGTATCTCTTATTTTCACTAATTTCAAAGAGTTTTTTAAATTTCAGTCTTAATTTCATTTTCACCCAAGAGTTGTTCAGGAAAAGTTGTTTGATTTTCGTGTTTATGTGTAGTTTTAAGAAATCTTCTTGGTATTGATTTTTATTTTTATTGCACTATAATCTAAGAGGGTGCTTGGTATGATTTTGATTTTTTTGAAATTTATTGAGACTTGCTTTGCAACCAAGCATGTGGTCGATCTTAGAATATTTACCTGTGTGGATGAGAAGAATGTCTATTCTGCAGTTGTTAGGTGGAGCATTCTGTAGATGTCTATTAGGTCCTGTTGGTTGAGTGTCACGTTTAAATCCAGATTTTCTTTATTAGTTTTCTGCCTTGATGATCCGTCTAGTGGTGTCAGTAGGGTGTTAAAATACCCCACTATTAGTATGTAGCTGTCTAAATCTTTTCATAGATCAAGAAGAACTTGTTTTATGAATCTGGGTGCTCCAATGTTGAGTGCATATATATATATTTAGGATAGTTAGGTATTCTTGTTTAATTGAACCTTTTATCATTATGTAATGCCCTTGTCTTTCCTGATTGTTTTTGGTTTAAACTCTGTTTTATCTGATATAAGAATAGTGATTCCTGCTCTTTTCTGTTCTCCATTTATGTGGCAGGTTTTTTTCCATCCCTTTTCTTTGAGCATGTGAGTGTAGTTACACATGAGCTTGGTCTGTTGAAGACATCAGAAAATTGAGTATTGTGTTTTTATCTAGCTTGTCACTCTGTGTCTATTAAGTGGGTATTTAGACCATTTTACATACTGAATTAGTATTGATATGTGAGATTTTAATCCTGTCACTGGGTTGATAATTGGTTGTTTTGTAAACCTGATTGTGTAATTCCTTTATATTGCCTGTGAGCTATGTTCTTAGTATGTTTTTGTCACAGCAGGCATTGATCTCTCATTTCCATGTTTAGCACTCTCTTAAGGACTTCTCATAAGGTTGGTCTGATGGTAACAAATTCCCTTAGAGTTTGCTTCTGTGATAAGGATTTTATTTCTCCTTCACTTATGAAGCTTAGTTTGGTGAGATTTGAAATTCTTGGTTGGAATTTATTTGCTTTGAGGATGCTGAAAACAGGCCCCCAATTTCTTTTGACTTGTAAACTTTCTGCTGAAACGTCTGCTGATAGGGTAGTGGGGTTCCTGTTATAAGTGACCTGACCTTTCTCTCTAGTTGTCTATAATATTTTTTCTTTTGCATTGACCTTGGTGAATCTGATGACTATGTGCCTTGGGGATGATCATCTTGTATAGTATTTTGCTGGGTTCTCTGTATTTCTTGAATTTGTATGTCAACCTCTCTAACAATATTGGGGAAATTTTTAAGATTATGTGCTCAAATATGTTTTCCAAGTTGCTTAATCTCTCTCTCTTTCTCTCTCAGGAATGCCAATAAATTGTAGACTTGATCTCTTTACATAGCTCTCAGAGGTTTTGTTCTTTTTTTAACATTCTTTTTTGTTTATTTTTTTCTGACTGAGTTGATTTAAAGAACTAGTCTTCAAACTCTGAGATTCTCTACTCACTTTGGTGTATTCTGCTGTTAATGCTTCTGATTGTATTTGAAAATTCTTGTAGTAAATTTTTCAATTTTGTTATAGAAAGTTTAGTTCTTTCTTAAAATGGCTATTTTGTCTTTCAGCTCTTAGATTATTTTACCAGATTCTTTGGATTTCTTGGATTGCATTTCAAATTTTTCCTGGATTTCAATGAGCTTCTCACCATCCAGGTTCTAAATTCTACATCTATCACTTCAGTCATTTCAGTCTGGTTAAGAACCAATGCTGGGGGCTAGTGTGCTCATTTGGAGGTAGGAGACACCCTGACTTTTTGAATTGCTAGAGTTCTTATGCTGATTCTTTCTCATCTGACAGGGCTAGTGTTTCTTTAAGTTGAGTATAGTCTGTTGGCTTCATTTTTGGGCGCTTTCAGAGGGCCAAGGCAAAAAATATTTTGCCAGTTGTAATTTGAACTGTGACCCAGTAGATGGTGTTTAGGAATGATGACCAACAGACAAGCTTTTATTTAGCCATGCAACTCTTTTGTATTTCACCATGTTCTCAATAGTGCTCTGTGATGGGGTCAGGCAGAGAGATGACACCCTGACCAGGTTCACTCGTGGGCCTTGGAGGAGCCCCCTCCAATCACTGGGGTCATGCCCAAGTTTCCTTTGTTAGGTGTTCTGGGCTGTGGGGTTCCCTCAGATAGAGGTCATGCTGGCAGACAGGCCACTCCCTTCCCAGACCAGCCCTGTGGAGAGAGGCACACCCCACTTTCATGCTGGTCCATGAACCAGGGCATCTCAACCCTGTTAGTGTTTTGAGAGTGAGAACATTTCCCCCACTCAGGCACCACCAAGCCAGTGAGTCTTGCCTATCTAGGTACAGAGGGACCATGGAGGTCGCATGGACAGCCATCAGGGTCTCCATATTTTGTAGAGACAGAATCTTACTATAGTACTCAGGCTGACTGTATATTGAAATGATAATATTTTAGGTATATTGGGTTAAGTGAAAATAATTTTATATATTTCTTTATGGTTTCTTTTAATGTAGTCACTAAACATTGTTAAATTTTATATGTGATTCATATTGTATTTCTACTGATAGCAGCTGTTTAAAAGGATAGACATGAAAATGTTAACAATAGCTTTTCCTAGTAGTAATGCGTAATTTTAGCTTTCCTTTTTTCTAATTTTCTTGAATAAATATGTGTTCCTTGTGTAATTTAAAAAGTAAGAAAAGTACAAATACACAACGAACTACTGCTGTGAAATGTCACACTAACAGAAGTACTAAGCAGCAATGTCAAGTCATAGAGTCCTAATTATTTATTCATTTAAACACATATATATTAAGTGTCTCATGTGCAAAGCATTGGGATAGTTGCTAGGAAATTAAATACAAAAAAAAAGACGAGCTATAATTATTTCCTTCAAGGGGTTCACAGTCCATTTTGGAAGTTAGGCTCATGAATAGAATATTAGACCACAATGTGGTCAGTGATACTACGGTGATTTGTATTAACTCTCCTCCCCTTCTGCTTTAAATGTTGCTATTTTTCTGGCTCTAACGTTAGTCTACTTCTCTGCCCACACCGTAATTGCAACTAACACCTATATACTAATGGCTATGCCTTTAACTTTGAATTTGCTCTACATCTCTACATCCGTCTTTTGGTCAGATGCCCATTGGGCAACCTAAACTGCATGTCTAAAATCCATCATCTCTTCACCTCCCCTCCTCCAGACTCTTCTACCTCTGTAATTCTTGTCTTTGTTAATGATACCACCATTTAACCAGTTGCCTCATTACTTTGTAAAAAGGAAATTTAGTTACTTTACTTCACTTATCAAAATTCTTCAGGCTTGACAGTACACAAGCCCACATAGGATGTGCCCTTAGCTACCAATCCAAACTTACCTCCTGGAACACTTCTCGTCAGCATTGACACTCTAGAAATACCAAACTACGAAACTCTGGAAATGTCACAGGTTATCACCTCTCTTCCTTTCATTCTTGCATGTGCCCTTCCCTGTGCTTGAAGTGTCCAACCTCATCACCAACTCCTCTTCATGGTTCCTAGACATTCCTCTCTGATACCTCCCTTGATCTTCCAGGCAAATTAGGCTGTCTCCTCTCTGGCTCCCGTTGAACTTTGTACATACCTCCAGCATAGCAATTTTCCCGTTATATTATAATACCAGCTTTCCGTATGATACTCTATTCCCTAAGGACAGAGATTGTATCTCATTCACCTTGGTATCCTCAGCATCACATGGAACGTGACAGACAGAAAACGTTCAAGTATACTGAATATTTCCTATCTTTCTTTATCTTTTCCACTCTATTGTGGTCACTCTTGCCCTAGAATAGTCTAGATGTTCCTTGAATACCAACCAGGCTTCACCTCTGGGTCTTTGTTCTTGAATGGCCTTACTCCAGATGGTTCCCTAAAACAAACCAGTCAGTCACTGCTCAAATATCACCTCATCAGACAGGTCTTTCCTTCAATCCTATATAATATAGTGCCTGGCAAGAAAAGGATGCCCTCTCTCACTACTCCTATTCAACACAGTATTGGAAGTTCTCAATCAGACAAGAGAAAGAAATAAAGGGTATTCAAACAGGAAAAGAGTAAGTCAAATTGTCTCTGCTTGCAGATGACATGACTGTATATTTAGGAAACCCCATCATCTCAGCTCCAAAACTCCTTAAGCTGATAAGCAACTTCAGCAAAGTCTCAGGATACAAAATCAATGTGCAAAAATCACAAATATTCCTATACACCAATAATAGACAAACAGAGAGCCAAATCATGAGTGAACTCCCATTCACAACTGCTACAAAGAGAAAAAAATACCTAGGAATACAACTTACAAGGGATGTGAAGGACCTCTTCAAGGTGAACTACAAACCACTGCTCAAGGAAATTAGAGAGGACACAAACAAATGGAAAAATATTCCATGCTCATGGCTAGGAAGAATCAATATCGTAAAAATGACCATACTGCTCAAAGTAATTTACAGATTCAATGCTATTCCCATCAAGCTACCATTGACTTTCTTCACAGAATTAGAAAAAACTATTTTAAATTTCATATGGAACCAAAAAAGAGCCCATATAGCCAAGACAATCCTAAGCAAAAAAAGCAAAGCTGGAGGAATCACGCTACCTGACTTCAAACTGCACTAAAAGGCCAAAATTACCAAAACTGCATGATATTGGTACAAAAACAGATATATCGATTACTGGAACATAAGAGAGGCTTCAGAAATAACCCTACACATCTACAACCATCTTTGACAAACCTGACAAAAACAAGCAATGAGGAAAGGATTCCCTATTTAATAAACAATAGTGGGAAAACTGGCTAGCCATATGCAGAAAACTGAAACGGGACTGCGTCCTTACAATTTATACAAAAATTAACTCAAGATGGATTAAAGACTTAAATGTACAACCTAAAACCATAAAACCCTAGAAGAAAACCTAGGCAATACCATTCAGGACATAGGCATGGGCAAAGACTTCATGACTAAAACACCAAAAGCAATGGCAACAAAAGCCAAAATTGACAAATGGGATCTAATTAAGCTAAAGAGCTTCTGCACGGCAAAAGAAACTACCATCAGAGTGAACAGGCAACCTACAGAATGGAGAAAATTTTTGCAATCTACCTATCTGACAAAGGGCTAATATCCAGAATCTACAAAGAACTTAAACAAATTTACAAGAAAAAAACAAACAACCCCATCAAAAAGTGGATGAAGGATATGAACGGACACTTTTCAAAATAAGATATTTATGAGGCCAGCAAACATATGAAAAAAATCTCCTCATCACTGGTCAGTAGAGAAATGCAAATCAAAGCCACAAAGAGAGATCATCTCCCACAAGTTAGGATGGCAATCATTAAAAAATCAGGAAACAACATATGTTGGAGAGGATGTGGAGAAATAGGAACACTTTTACACTGTTGGTGGGAGTGTAAATTATTAGTTCAACCATTGTGGAAGACAGTGTGGTGATTCCTCAAGGATCTAGAACTAGAAATACCATTTGGCCGAGCAATTCCATTACTGGGTACACACCCAAAGGATTATAAATCATTCTGCTATAAAGACACATGCATGCATATGTTTATTGTGGCACTATTCACAATAGCAAAGACTTGGAACCAACCCAAATGTACATCAATGATAGACTGGATAAAGGAAATTTAGCACATATACACCATGGAATACCACACAGCCATAAAAAAGGATGAGTTCATGTCCTTTGCAGGGACATGGATGAAGCTGGAAACCTTCATTCTCAGCAAACTATCACAAAAACAGAAAACCAAACACTGCATATTCTCACTCATAAGTGGGAGTCGAACAAGGAGAACACATGGACACAGGAAGGGGAACATCCAGGCCACACACCAGGGCCTGTCCAGGGGTGGGTGGGCTAGGGGAGGGATAGCATTAGGAGAAATAACTAATGTAGGTGATGGGTTGATGGGTGCAGCATACCACCATGACACATCTATACCTATGTAACAAACCTGCATGTTCTGCACATGTATCCAAGAACTTAAAGTATACTTTTAAAATAAATAAATTAAAATATATATATATGCGTGTGTGTATATATATATATGGCCTGCCCAACCCATTCCTCTTACCTTTTACCCTGTCTTATTTTTTTCATGGCATCCACCATTAGCAAACAGTATGTTATATATTTGTCTGTGTGTTTCTTGTCTGTCTATCCACCAGAATATAAGCATCAACTGGGACTTAATTAAACTAAAAACTTCTGTACAGCAAAAGAAATAATCAGCAGAGTAAACAGACAACCCACAGAGTGGGAGAAAATATTTACAAACTATGCATCTGACAAAGGACTAATATCCAAAATCTACAGGGAACTCAAACAAATCAGCAAGAAAAAACAAATAATCCCAACCAAAAGTGGGCTAAGGACATGAATGGACAATTCTCAAAAGAGGATACACAAATGGCCAACGAACATATGAAAAAAAATGCTCAATGTAACTAATTATCAGAGAAATGCAAATCAAAACCACAATGTGATACCACCTTACTCCTCCTACAAGAATGGCCATAAAAAAAAACTCCAAAAATCAAAGATTTTGGCATGGATGTGGTGAAAGGGAACAATTTTACACTGTTGGTGGGAATGGAAACTACTATGGAAAACAGTGTGGATATTCCTCAAAGAACTAAAAGTAAATCTACCATTTGATCCAGCAAGGCCACTCCTCTGGTATCTACCCAGAGGAAAAGCAGTCATTATACAAAAAATACACTTGCACACACATTTTTATAGCAGCACAATTCACAATTGCAAAAATGTGGGACCAGCCTAAATGCCCATCAACCAGTGAGTGGATACAGAAAATGTATACACACATATACCATGGAATACTACTCAGCCATAAAAAAGAACGAAATAATGGCATTCACAGCAACCTGGATGAAGTTGGAGACCATTATTCTAAATGAATTAACTCAGGAATGGAAAACCAAATATTGTATGTTCTCATCTATACAAGCGGGATTTAAACTATGAGGATACAAAGGCATAAAAATGATATAATAGACTCTGGAGACTCGGGGAGAACAGATGCACCAAAATCTCAGAAATCACCCTAAAGAATGTATCCATGTAACCAAAAGCCTCCTGTTCCCCAAAACTATTGAACTAAAATAAAATAAAAGTCATTTTTTATAAAAGAATCTTAAGTATCAAAAGCTCAGGACTTTGTCTGAATTATTCAACAAATGAATAAAATCTGATACATGTATAAATAAGTAAATGATGTTATTTATCACCTAAATATGACACTGTCTCTCTGACTTTAATTTTCCTTTCATCTGCTTATTTTTCTTCCCAAGCCATGAATATGGGACAAAAGAAGGGATTAAGACACAAACACCAAGAATTGGCAAGTATAATGGGGGTGAATAATAATATAATAATTTGAAAAACAACAATAGTTCAGGTAACCATATATTAAATTTGTCTCAAGAATGCATTTTATTTTCTCATTCATGTATTCAACAAATATTTACATCACGCCTATTATGAGTTCTTTTTGAAAACGCAATAACTGTCTCTTACATTTGTATCATTGTTTATAGTTTACAAGGTCCTTTCTGATACTTATTTTAATGTGTCATCATAAACAATTCTTTGAGGTAAGTAGGTCTTATGAGGAATGAGTCTTATGACGAATGAGTTACCAGATTAAAGATCATTGGGTTGTAAAAATCTTGAGCTAGAAAGCATTCCATCGTTTTATTGTTGATACAACTATATACAGAAGCCCATTATCAATCTATTTATTTCACCACAGAGAGCTATAATACACACATTGACCATCAGTACCAGTACATTAATTCTCACTTCTGGGATTTCCAGCCTACTCTTAGCTTCAGTGTTAATGTGAATATTTCATGGTAGAATGCACAAACTTTGAGGAAGGTGCAATGCTTTCCCTGTTTCTTCTGCTTATGTTCAGGTTCTGCACATACTGTGGGTTCTCCATAAATATTTATTGGCAAAGAGAACAGTTATTAATGTAAGAATCTCTCTGTTCAGAAAATATCCAAGGCAACTGTGACAGCTGCTGGTTTCCAAAGACGGTCTTCCAATGAACTACGTCTCTCACTATTCAGAATTTTGCATAATTCCTTCCCCTTGATCTGGACTGGCTCTGCGACTTGATTATAACCAATAGAACATGGTGGTGGGTTAAGCAATATTCACTTCATAGGGGGCATTTCTGGTCACATGGTAACTTAATGGTCCATGGTCAAATACCAGGACCCAGCAAAGAGCCAAGAACTGTTTCTCCAAAAAAAAAAAAAGAAAAGAAAAGAAAAAAAAATAGTTATCTGCAGAGTATGGCATGGCTTGGCTCCCAGATTCTAAAAGTCTGCTCCGGAATTTACCTAAGAGGCCTGCCAAAAGCTCAATAGGCACTTTAAACACCACTGAATCAGATGTGTCATATGATCCAAGTGGCAGGGAAGCTTGCCACCCTCTCACAAGGGCTTGTCTTTCTCCAGGCCTTCTTCAAAACAGGAAGCCTTTCAGATTACTCACTCAGCAAATAGGTTTAGACCATATAAGATATGTTGCCTCCAAAATCCAATGAGGCACACCAGGAATCGGGACTCTTTCTTTATGGTAGGAGAGACCAGATGTAGCAATTGACCTTCACCTTGAAAGAGATATCTCAACTTTCCCCGGACCATGAAACCCCAAGAAATTTCCTGAAGGAAACTTCTAAATTGTTCTGGGATTTATTTCACAACCTCTTGCCTCTGTGTGTCTTACCAAGGTGTCTAAAGTAGTTGTGATTTTCTGGTCCACCAGTGTAGAGGATCCATGTGATGTGTTGTGAAATAATCAATTTCCTGTGGAATAGAATAGGCCAGGATTGGAGAGTTGAAATAACCCTGAGGTGAAGCAAGGAGGGTACATTGCTAGCCCTTCCAGATGGAAGAAAAATGCTTCTGATAGTCTCTACTAACATGTATATAGAGGAAAAAATGACTTCCCATATCAGTATTCACATATTAGATGTCACATATATTGATTTACTATAGCAATGAAACCACATCTGGAACAGCAGCTGTGATTGTACTCACCACCTGATTAAGTTTACAATAATCCTTTGTCATTCTTCAAGATCCATCTGTCTTCTGCATAGGCCAAATAGTTGAGTTGAATGGAGGTGTGGTGAAAATCACCAGCCCTGCATCTTTTAAAACTTTTATAGAGGTGCTAATCTCTACAAGTCTCTACAGAATGCAGTGCTGCTGTGAATTTACTAGTTTGGAATACAAAGGCAGTTCTAACGCCTTCTGCTTGTCCTCACTCCTCAGATCCGATAATCAATATAGTTATTCTGCCTTTCCTGAGTGTGCCTCCTTCAGTTAAGCATTCTAGAACTTGAGAAATAACCATGGGGTAAGTTCAGAGCTAACTGGATGCAATGTGAGATGGACCTGAGCCCAAAATACCATTAATCCTTAAGCTTCAATAAACCCATACTCTGGTAAATAGGAAATAGTGGCACATTGTGTCTCCAAGGACTGGTATCATTTCAGAGCCAATGTCCAGAAATCCCCCGAAAGTCTGGTTATTTACCCTTCCCAAATGCACTATGACCTTGGCAAATGGCTTTAGGTCTTTTCGGGGAAGGAAAGAAGGAAAAATTACAGTCTACACTTTTGGAATGTAAATATAATTAGAAAAATCCTGCAGTCTTTTTGGCAGGCATGGTACCTCATCATTTTGTTCCTGCCCTGTCAAGGCCTGCTAGGAGTTGAGTCTAGCTATAGGGATACAAAAAATGAAAGATGCTGGGGGTGAGTCTTGAGGGGTCTCAGCATTTTTCCACAGAGTAAGTCCTTACGGGCTTTTCAATCAAGGGAGTACTAAACTCCTCAGAGGGAAAGGCTGCTTCTGCTGGAAAAGGAGACAGGGCTTTCAACGTTCTCAGCTTCCAAAGAATCTGCCTACATGTTGCCATCTCAATTTTCAGGGCCTCAACTCATCCCAATCAAAGCCGTAATTTTAACTGTAAGACTGTGAATTGAATTGATGTTGTAATCTAAGCTAGCTACAGGATTAGTCTTTGGGCTTGGTTTTTTGAAATATCAGATCTTGCAGCTATAAGAGGTAAGAGTTTCTTTCAGAGTAGTCACAAAGACTTTTCAGTTCCTTGCCTGCATCTTTAACTGAATATTCAATAACCTGAATTTATTTCTTTTTCTCCATGTTCTCTGTGACACTTTGAAGCAACCCGCAAACTCCAGTCATTATACTCCTTATTTCCACTACATTGGTCTACGGCAGCAGCTACCTGGTAATCTAACACCTTGTCTTTTATAAGCACTTCACATCAGGGACTCCTGTGTCCCATTTACCATTGGCAGTATAGTCACTAATGCTTCATCAAATCAGAGAATCAATACCAAATTCCCATCCTTAAAATTCTATCTCTGGATTCACTTCCACGACCAATAGTTGCATCAGTTAAGAGTCAGCCAGGGAAGCAGAACCACTGTGAATGATACAGAATATAGGAATAGTGGATTCGTTGTGGAATCAGACCTTACAAATGTGGGAGAAGCTAGAGAAGGAAAGGTCTGGAGGAAGGAGTCAGAGGATCAGAAAAAGGGTCATTAACCTGTCTATCTTATGCAGTAGCACAGATGGACCAGACAGGTTGGGGCCTGAGGGAAAATCTAAGAAGCTAAACACTTTCAACCACCAAAGTGGGACTGTGAAGGGGAGTTCATGGAGAAGTGTATGGAAAGTGAGTACCTCTCTGTAGCAACCACTTCTGTGGGTCCACAGCCAAGTAGTCGGTGATGGGTCTGCAGTCACTGTTGTTCAGCAGAGCCAAGAGTCAGAAAGATTCGCTGGATGCAGAGAGAAGGAAAGCAAGGACTATATGGGACCTACCAAGCATCTCTGCCTCTGTCCATCACTGTATCTGACCACAGTGACTTTCTAAGAGTAACAGTTATTGCTTCTGTGTTCTAAATCTTTTCCCATTTCATCTCTTAGCCAATGCTAATACAGAGCGATACATGAAAGGGGATTCTGAGAAATGCAGTTGTCTGCTTAAGCAACTTGGCTAGCATAATCCAGCACAACTTCTAAATCTCAGAAGATAGCAAATGTGGGCAGAAAGAAAAGTACAGATGCTCCAGGGGTTCACTGGTGATCCTTATGGCTGCAGCTGACCTAGGATTTGCAAGATGCTTGGAGAGGGACAGAGGGGCACACAGGAACTTTCCTCTCAAATATGAGGATATCAATCTAGATCTACGAGGAGTCCTTTTGGAGATAAAAAGAACTGTATAGGAGATGATGAACAAAAGGCCCAATTTCTGTATTAGACTGTCTCCCTGAATGAGGGTGAACAACAAGAGGAGACTGAGCCAAGGCCTCAGAACCTCTGAATTCTAACATGTAGAGAACTTCGTTCTGATCTGTTTTATACAAATGGTGCTGGTCTTTCAGACAGGACCTTGTCTGCTGAAAGAAAGAGAGAAATGAAGTAGAAGATTCATAACCCAGCTTAGTAAAGAGGCTTACCTTTGCTCTTTGCTCACCATAATTCCTCTGCTCAAAGTCTCAGCTACCTGCCTCTGTGCAATAGCTACACAGTGCTCCTCAAGTATCTGCCTCCTGAACACAGAATTATAGCTAACAAGTATTTAAAATTTATGTATTTGGTGCACATCTTTCATTATGCACTTTTTGGCACTGACTCTGAATGAATGCCAATATAAAAATAAACAATCTGAAATTATTTTAAGTGATTATCAAAAATAACAGCATAAATTCTATGATGTGGACTTCAGTCACAGTCCCTTCCAGGGACTCTTCCAGGCAGACCACAAGAGAAAAGCTATCTGCAAAAGGAACTCAAAGCTCCCAGAACCAATAGCATACTTGAGTCAGACACAGCTCCTTAAAGGACAAGTAATTTCCATAGGCCCTAGGGTAAACTAAATTAGTTTTAACATAATACTATTTAAACATGTAGAAATGCAATATGGTTTATAAACGCTATGTGCTTATTGCTCTTATACCAACAATTTAAAAATATAAATTAAACATTCACAAAGCTTCAGAACCTCTACACTTCAATAAATAATTTTAATTTAATGTAATAATAATATTTGGCTAAAACTAAATCACCAGGCTTTTTTCTTTCCAACTTTTATATTAGGTTTAGGTGGTACATGTGCAGGTTTGTCGAGTGGGTAAAGTATATGTCATGGGGGTTTGACAAGATACAGATTATTTCGTCACCCAGGCAATAAGCATAGCACCCAATAGGTAGTTTTTCAATCTTCACTCTCCTCCTACCTTCCACCCTCAACTGGGCCCTGGTGTCTGTTGTTCCCTTCTTTCTGTCCATGTGTACTCAATGTTTAACTCCCACTTATAGGTGATAACATGCAGCATTTGGTTTTCCGTTCCAGCATTAATTCACTTGGGATAAGAACTTCCAGCTCCATCCATGTTGCTGCAAAGGATGTGACTTTTATGGCTGCATAGTATTTCATGGCATATATGTACCACATTTTCTTTATCCAGTTCATCGTTTAAGTCACCAGTTTTGAGTTTAATAGATGAAAGATATATATGTGGTGTTGGGTTTTGCTTGTTAACTTGATTCTTCTCATTTTGTACATAATTTTCATCCTTGTTTTCCTTTGTTTGAAACAAATTCGTATTGAATTGTTAATTAATTCACTTGATGGGCCAATCAATTTACTATGCACCAATAGTACAATCCTGAAAGAAATGTTTTTAACTTTTAATGAAGCATTCTTTACTACACAATTACTTCCATACCTATTGCTAATCAACTGTAGCTCAGTGATATGTACGAAAGATGAGCTCTACACAGTACAGCCATGTGAATGAAGAATTTAGCGATCATTCATTGAGTTCTCCATGCTTACAGCAACTAACTTGTTATGATTCCATTTTCCAATGACTGTTTTATATTCAAATTGCCTGACATTATTAGACCTTCTCTTAGTATTAAAGTAACTATTAGTATTAGCAAAGCAGGGCACCAAAATCTTGTGACAGTATTTGCTTACAATTGTTCAGATAAGCCTCAACATGAGTCAGTTGTGTTTTATGAGAGGTATGTACTCCTTATAATTTTGCATAATTTGAGGCTTATCTTTCCATAGGGAACTGGTTCACAGAGCTCAAATACCTACAACTTTGTAGCACATTTCTGTTTTGATGCCGCTCTTTATTATCTTAGCATTATCTACAATATTTAGCAACTGCTCCTTTCTAAATTAGTGGTAAAACACATCAAGGGAGTAGTTTGGCTTTTTCTGTGGGAGTGAATTATAGCCAACATCTGCTTAAAAGTTATGTATCTGAACGCACATTTTCCAGCATGAGCTTTGGTACCAACTCCTAATGAATGCTAATATAAAAAGAAATAAAGCAATTTGAAATTATTTAAGTGGTTATTAAACATAATAGCATAAAATAACCAAGATCTCTTATAGAAATTCTCATAAAGCAACAGGTAGAACATACCATACTAACAATGGCTGGTTCTTTCCATTAAAGCTGAAGTAGCTCCACCATGTGGCAGGAGTAAAAACAATCTACCATTCCTTTAGCTTGTTCACCAACGGAAATTATGCAAATCTCATTTAAGTTTGGCGAGAATCACAAAATTACCCATTTTTCTCAGAATACACAGGCTATTAATGTTTATATCACATTACTTAAATTTCACATAATTTATGTTGCCAACTACATGTTTTAGACTACCATTCGATTGAAAACACATTTTTAACTCCATAAAATTATGAAGACCCATGAAAATTCTAGAGATGCACATATTCCAAGTGTAATAAATATCACAAATAACTTTTAAAT